>NW_023995108.1:115000-154971 GCF_015586225.1 Lucilia sericata | reverse complement strand
AGTCAAGTTTTTCTAATCTAAGGAAAAGTATTGCCATATTTTTGTACCTCACTGTAATAACAACTGAATGTCTGTGTGTGTCTGTCTTTTCTATGTCTACTTCAAAGTCAAGTTAAATACTTTGATTAAACATTAGTAGACCGCCATAAATTCTAATGATTATTATGCCTTTTAACTTGAATTTTTAGAAGGGTGAGGGGGCGTCCAATACAGTCTATATCCATTTAACCACAGTAGGAAATTCACAAAATCTGACACACTAACATCATAAATATTTTACAAGGTCTCACTCTTCCTCTCTCCCTCTGTTATCATTCATAACCAATTAAGAAATATTACTACGAAAAAAAAACAACAACACAAAAAACAAAGTACAGGAAAATCAGTTAGTCCTACACACACACATTTGACAAACAAACTTGTACATGTATAACCAACAATTTGTGGTGTTTTTCCCACTTACCATTGTCAGTCTAATTGTGGTACAATGGGATGAGATATGAAAAAAAATAGATAGAATTAAAAAAAGTTCATTCTACAGAAAACTTTCGATTTGATATAAAATTTCCTTCTATAGACAATTTTCAACAAAAAAATGTCTTTCTCTAGAGAGAATTTTTAGCAAATTTTTGTCCCATAGAAAATTTTCTCTATAAAAATTTTAGTAAAATTTTTTCTACAGAAACTTTTAAATAACAGTTTTTTCTAATAAAAAAATTTTAATAAAATATTCTATAGACTAGACTATAGACTAGACTATACACTAGACTATAGACTAGACTATAGACTATACTATAGACTAGACTATAGACCAAACTATAGACCAGACTATAGACCAAACTATAGACCAGGCTATAGACTAGACTATAGATTAGACTACAGACTAGACTATAGACTAGACTATAGACTAGACTATAGACTAGACTATAGACTAGACTATAGACTAGACTATAGACTAGACTATAGACTAGACTATAGACTAGACTATAGACTAGACTATAGACTAGACTATAGACTAGACTATAGACTAGACTATAGACTAGACTATAGACTAGACTATAGACTAGACTATAGACTAGACTATAGACTAGACTATAGACTAGACTATAGACTAGACTATAGACTAGACTAGACTATAGACTAGACTATAGACTAGACTATAGACTAGACTATAGACTAGACTATAGACTAGACTATAGACTCGACTATAGACTAGACTATAGACTAGACTATAGACTAGACTATAGACTAGACTATAGACTAGACTATAGACTAGACTAGACTATAGACTAGACTATAGACTAGACTATAGACTAGACTATAGACTAGACTATAGACTAGACTATAGACTAGACTATAGACTAGACTATAGACTAGACTATAGACTAGACTATAGACTAGACTATAGACTAGACTATAGACTAGATTATACTAGACTATAGACTAGACTATAGACTAGACTATAGACTAGACTATAGACTAGACTATAGACTAGACTATAGACTAGACTATAGACTAGACTATAGACTAGACTATAGACTAGACTATAGACTAGACTATAGACTAGACTATAGACTAGACTATAGACTAGACTATAGACTAGACTATAGACTAGACTATAGACTAGACTATAGACTAGACTATAGACTAGACTATAGACTAGACTATAGACTAGACTATAGACTAGACTATAGACTAGACTATAGACTAGACTATAGACTAGACTATAGACTAGACTATAGACTAGACTATAGACTAGACTATAGACTAGACTATAGACTAGACTATAGACTAAACTATAGACTAGACTATAGACTAGACTATAGACTAGACTATAACTATACTATACTATACTAGACTATACTAGATAGACTATAGACTAGACTATAGACTAGACTATAGACTAGACTATAGACTAGACTATAGACTAGACTATAGACTAGACTATAGACTAGACTATAGACTAGACTATAGACTAGACTATAGACTAGACTATAGACTAGAATATAGACTAGAATATAGACTAGACTATAGACTAGACTATAGACTAGACTATAGACTAGACTATAGACTAGACTATAGACTAGACTATAGACTAGACTATAGACTAGACTATAGACTAGACTATAGACTAGACTATAGACTAGACTATAGACTAGACTATAGACTAGACTATAGACTAGACTATAGACTAGACTATAGACTAGACTATAGACTAGACTATAGACTAGACTATAGACTAGACTATAGACTAGACTATAGACTAGACTATAGACTAGACTATAGACTAGACTATAGACTAGACTATAGACTAGACTATAGACTAGACTATAGACTAGACTATAGACTAGACTATAGACTAGACTATAGACTAGACTATAGATTAGACTACAGACTAGGCTAAATATATAACATTTATTCCAACCCACCGTGTATCGATATGTTCCTCATATAGAAAATATTTAAGGAAAAATTAAATGTAAAAAGGCCTTCTAAGGGGCATATTTTGCAGACCTTTTCCTGACTTTCTTCAAACTAATTTCCTATTGGATTTTGGCACTTTTTTCCAAAGAAATTTCTAGAAAACTTAAGAAAGAGAAACTAGAAACAAAAAGTCTAAAATTTTTCCGAAGTTATGATTTAGCCTCTAATAAGGCCTCAAAACTTTTGTCCTTATAATATAATTTCCTTCGAAAGATGTCAGTTCTAATGCGTGTTCGAGTAAATGTTTTGTGTATTTAAGTTTTTACGTAATTCTCTACTCCTTCTTCAGTAGACATTTAATCAATTAAAGAGGATTGTAGGTATAAATGTGTAAATTACTTTTATTATTTTTCCGTCAGTTACTCATTTGCACACCAACACACTTGTTGTTTGTTTTGTAGGTGAAAAGTTGTTCATTTTATTGTTGTTGTTTTTGTTGGGGTTAAAGTTAACTAAGCACTGTCATAACGTTGGAAATATTTTAAATTTATCCCTTGAGACTGAAAAACAACAACTTTTAATTGGTTTCCTAAAACACATACACACTCATGTGGTGCTTCCGTTCATTCACAAAAATTCTCTAATGAAAGTAATGAGAAAGTGTTATTGCACTTAATGTCACATTGTAGCATAATTTTAGGCTTTAATTAGGACAAAGTGTGTGTTAAAAGTCATAATTTCTCAAAAACCAAAAAAAAAAAACAGTTGCGGTCAAATGTCTCATTGACTTGGGGTAATTAATGTGCACACAAACAGCAGAACATCCGCAGGAATTCAGTGTGCGTAATAAGTAATACTACGTACATACACTTTAGTAATGTGGGTAAAAGTAATAACAAGGAAATTCTACTATGGGATCCCACACCCCTTTGTAAAATTCTACATATTACTTCCTGCTTTTGATTGTTATTTAAACTTTTCCAAGTATAGATTTACATCTCAAGTATTCAGCTAAATGCCAACACCATCACCCATTGGGCGTAGGTGTCCATTTTTGTCCGCAAACTATTATTAATGGTTGCGATAAAGTGTTTTGACGGTTAATTATGTTCGCAGCATGATTTTAAGGTGAAATGTAAGGAGTTGATTGTAAGTGTTTTTGAGAATATATCACGTTATGTGGTTGTTATTGACACAATATTGTTGTGGTTTTGTCCATAAAGTATTAGAAATAAATCTTAAGCGATGATTTTAAAATTCATTTAATTTGTATGAACAAATAACAGAGATTTACTTAAATATACATTTATACCAACTAACTAGACTATAGACTAAACAATAGACTAGACTATAGACTAGACTATAGACTAGAATATAGACTAGACTATAGACTAGACTATAGACTAGACTATAGACTAGACTATAGACTAGACTATAGACTAGACTATAGACTAGACTATAGACTAGACTATAGACTAGACTATACTAGACTATAGACTAGACTATAGACTAGACTATAAACTAGACTATAGACTAGACTATAGACTAGACTATAAACTAGACTATAGACTAGACTATAGACTAGACTATAGACTAGACTATAGACTCGACTATAGACTAGACTATAGACTAGACTATAGACTCGACTATAGACTAGACTATAGACTAGACTATAGACTAGACTATAGACTAGACTATAGACTAGACTATAGACTAGACTATAGACTAGACTATAGACTAGACTATAGACTAGACTATAGACTAGACTATAGACTAGACTATAGACTAGACTATAGACTAGACTATAGACTAGACTATAGACTAGACTATAGACTAGACTATAGAGACTATAAACTAGACTATAAACTAGACTATAACTAGACTATAGACTAGACTATAGACTAGACTATAGACTAGACTATAGACTAGACTATAGACTAGACTATAGACTAGACTATAGACTAGACTATAGACTAGACTATAGACTAGACTATAGACTAGACTATAGACTAGACTATAGACTAGACTATAGACTAGACTATAGACTAGACTATAGACTAGAAGATAGACTAGACTTAGACTAGAGATAGACTAGACTTAGACTAGACTATAGACTAGACTATAGACTAGACTATAGACTAGACTATAGACTAGACTATAGACTAGACTATAGACTAGACTATAGACTAGACTATAGACTAGACTATAGACTAGACTATAGACTAGACTATAGACTAGACTATAGACTAGACTATAGACTAGACTATAGACTAGACTATAGACTAGACTATAGACTAGACTATAGACTAGACTATAGACTAGACTATAGACTAGACTATAGACTAGACTATAGACTAGACTATAGACTAGACTATAGACTAGACTATAGACTAGACTATAGACTAGACTATAGACTAGACTATAGACTAGACTATAGACTAGACTATAGACTAGACTATAGACTAGACATAGACTAGACTACTAGACTATAGACTAGACTATAGACTAGACTATAGACTAGACTATAGACTAGACTATAGACTAGACTATAGACTAGACTATAGACTAGACTATAGACTAGACTATAGACTAGACTATAGACTAGACTATAGACTAGACTATAGACTAGACTATAGACTAGACTATAGACTAGACTATAGACTAGACTATAGACTAGACTATAGACTAGACTATAGACTAGACTATAGACTAGACTATAGACTAGACTATAGACTAGACTATAGACTAGACTATAGACTAGACTATAGACTAGACTATAGACTAGACTATAGACTAGACTATAGACTAGACTATAGACTAGACTATAGACTAGACTATAGACTAGACTATAGACTAGACTATAGACTAGACTATAGACTAGACTATAGACTAGACTATAGACTAGACTATAGACTAAACTATAGACTACGATAGACTATACTTATATACTAGACCTAAGACTAAACTATAGGACTAGACTATAAGACTCGACTATAGACTAGACTATGACTAGACTATAGACTAGACTATAGACATACTAGACTAGACCTATAGACTAGGACTATAGACTAGACTAGAGACTAGACTATAGACTACACGATAGACTACACTATAAACTACACTATAGACTAGACTAGAGGACTACACTAGAGTGTCCGGTCTATAGACTAGACTATAAATTAGACTATAGACTATATATGTATGTATGTGGGACGTAGGAGACATCAAATCGAATATACACCTTTACCAATGTCTCTAGTGGAACTCGATCAAACGATCTTCAGTCTGACAGACTACAAACTCTATATACCTACTTTAGGCTTAAAAAGCTTTAAAGAGAATGAAATTGTCTGAATCAGATCAAAATTTTCTACATAAACTGAGTCTTTACCGAACAAATCAAAACCAATCCCAAAGTTCCAGTGAAAACAGGTCTAATATTATATTATATGTATTATTTCAGGTTCTATTCTTAAGTAATAATAAACAATTTGTCACAAAAAGTGGACTTAGTTCTTTTCCATTAATAAAATTAAAATAAATATTTATTTCATTTATCGTTACAGTTTTCCCCTTTAAATCAATCAACTAAAACACAATGCATATGACAATTTCCCTCAATCAGCCTTGGGCCTATTTGTTCACCCTACAAATTTACTGGCTATGACTCTACTAAGCACAAATCTAGGAACGGTCTGTGCTAATGCTGTTACTCCCGAAATTCCCACAGTTAGCGACAATGAAAATGAATTTATGATGGATAATGATGATGATATGGTGCATTCATGGGATAAGAGAGAGGCACAAACATGGGGTGATTTATGCATCCATGGGGTAAGAGGAAGCCAATTTTGATAGCGCCATGATGGAAAATGGAGAAGTGGTGCCAGTATTGGCATTTTTTTGCAAATCCCGCCGCTAACTATGAAAACAATGATGTCGAAAATGAGAATATTCTGAATGAAAAGAGAGGTTGGAAGAAAATGAATGTTGCCTGGGGTAAGAGACGTAATGCTGGACCCTACATGAATAGAGGTGAGATTTCGTTAGTTTAGTAACTGCAAGTAATTGTTAAAATTTATTATATATAGATTTTGTACCTTCTGCTGCAGGCGCCAGTTCGTGGGGTAAACGTGAACCCAATTGGATAATTTGAAGGGAATGTGGGGCAAGCGGGCCGGCAATAAGGAATGGCGTAAATTAGCTGGTAGCTGGGGTAAACGCTCAGGACAATTAGCTGAAAAAACCAATAAATTCGGAAAAAACCATAAGACAACAAGGATTCTATATGTAAAGTAATTAAAAAAACCTAAAACTAAAAAACTATAGTGGCTGCTGGTATTTTGAAAATAATTTAAACACTTTTTTAAACTTTAGTAGAAAACAACATGAAATATGAATTAATATGTATAAAAAACTAAATCCAAAATATATATACTATTATACAAATAACTAAATATATTAGTAATAAGTTCAAATATTAATATCAATAAATAAATAATATATAAAATATTCAATATTATTAACATTTATTTAAAACTTTATAATTATGTATTTGAAAGTAATTAAATAAAATTGCATGAAAGCCTTTAATTATTTCCTATTACATGTATTTAGTTAAAACATTTTCCTTAACAAAACAATGTAAAATATTTAAAAACTTAAAACAGTATTATATGTAATTACAAATAAAGTTGTAATGATTATAATTTTACAAAAATTATAATTTAATAAAAAAAGCTATTGTATTATAGGGGAAACTTCTGATGATTGAAAAAAATGTAAAAAAAAAATCGAAAAACAACTCTGGCAAATTATATAAATAAATTATTGAATAAAATCAATTAGTTTTTAAAATAATAAAATGGTAAAAAATATTTAAAGCTATAATATATTAAAATTTAGACAACATTCTGTTTATGTACGATGAATGGAGGCTGAGTTCGCAAGACCTGGAAATGTTTAAGCAACAATTTTAATTATTAAATAAAAAATAAAACTAATAATGTTCAATTATAAAAATGCAACAATAAATAAAGTAAAAAAAAAACGATTATATATTTTTTATTTATTAAATGAACTAACTAACTAACTAACTAACTAACTAACTAACTAACTAACTAACTAACTACTAACTAACTACTAACTAACTAACTAACTACTAACTACTAACTAACTAACAATAACTAACTACTAACTAACTAACTAACTAACTAACTAACTAACTAACTAACTAACTAACTAACTAACTAACTACTAACTAACTAACGAACTAACTAACTAACTACTAACTAACTAACAACTAACTAACTACTAACTAACTAACTAACTAACTAACTAACTAACTAACTAACTAACTAACTAACTAACTAACTAACTAACTAACTAACTAACTACTAACTAACTAACTAACTACACTAACTAACTAACTAACTAACTACTAACTACTAACTAACGAACTAACTAACTAACTAACTAACTAACTACTACTAAACTAACTAACTAACTACTAACTAACTAACTAACAACTAACTAACTAACTAAAGACTAACTAACTAACTAACTAACTAACTAACTAACTAACTAACTAACTAACTAACTAACTAACTAACTAACTAACTAACTAACTAACTAACTAACTAACTACTAACTAACTAACTAACTAACTAACTACTAACTAACTAACTAACTAACTAACTAACTAACTACTAACTAACTAACTAACTAACTACTAACTAACTAACTAACTAACTAACTAACTAACTAACTACTAACTAACTAACTAACTAACTAACTAACTACTAACTAACTAACTACTAACTAACTAACTAACTAACTAACTAACTAACACTAACTAACTAACTAACTACTACTAACTAACTAACTACTAACTACTAACTAACTAACTACTAACTAACTAACAACTACCTAACTAACTAACTACTAACTAACTAACTAACTAACCTAACTAACTAACTAACTAACTAACTAACTAACTCACTAACTTAACTAACTAACGAACTAACTAACTAACTAACTAACTAACTAACTAACTAACCTAACTAACTAACTACTAACTAACTAAACTAACTAACTAACCTAACTAACAACTAACTAACTAACTAACCTAACTAATAACTAACTAACTAACTAACTAACTAACTACTACTAACTACTACTACCTAACTAACTAACTACTACTAACTAACTAACTAACTAACTAACAACTAACTAACTAACTACTAACTAACTAACTAACTAACTATCTAACTACTAACTAAACTAACTAACTACACTAACTAATACTAACTAACTAACTAACTAACTAACTAACTAACTAACTAACTAACAAACTAACTAACTAACTACTAACTACTAACTACTAACTAACTAACTAACTAACTAAACTACTAACTAACTAACTAACTACTAACTGACTACTAACTAACTAACTACTAACTAACTAACTAACTAACTAACTAACTGACTAACTAACTACTAACTAACTAACTAACTGACTAACTAACTAATTAACTAACTACCTAACTAACTAACCGACCAACTAACTAACTACCTAAGTAACTAACTAATTTTTGTAAAATCTTACAACGAATTTTTTATAAATAAATTAAGTGATAAATCAGGATTTCATAAAATTGAAGAAAGAAATTAATATTTGTCTTCCGGCATACTTTTTTAAACATATTTTTACATTTATTATTATTTAATAATTTACATTTAATGTCAAAAGCAACCTTTTTCATTTATGTATTTAAAAAAAAGTCAAATGACATATTCAAAATTAACGTTTTATTTTAATTATACAGCTCTGTAAACTGCCAGTGTAAGCACGCCCGTAGTCCGAAGCAAAACTATATAGTACAGACAACAACCATTACGTGTAAAAAATGCCTTTCATTAGTTTGTTCAAAAACCCATTCCATTAATTTTTTCCAATTTTTGCTGAGCTCAGCAAAAAAATTTCCAGCAAAGCTACTGAGAGGCGGGGTATCTCAGCAAAATCGTCCCATAAGAAATGTACGTGTCTGTGTGTCATCCCAGTAAATTTTTGCTGAGCTTGGTTGGCTCAGCAAAAATTTCCATTTGAATAATGGAAATGACGCCACAAGGAATGGAAATGACTTTTGTCTGTTTTTGAAACTGATGCTGTTATTATGTATATCTCGTTGATATGAAAACGAAAAAATTATTTCGAAATGTGCATACAATTTGATACAGTACTCATACATATTTGGAATTTTTGAAATTTGTTTTGTAGATTTTCGGCAAAAAATTGTTAGTAAAAAAAATTTGGCAAAATTAGCGGTTTCTGAAAACGGAAAACAGTGAATAACTAGTTCTATCAAAATCCGGGGATGTCACTTGCAAAAAATTTGGCGTTTCTAGGGTCTTTCAATACAAAGTGAAAAATTTGTATATTTTCGGCAAAAAGTTGTTAGTGAAAAAAAAATCAGGCAAAATTAGCAATTTCTCAAAGCGGAAAATGGATTTCGATTTGTTCTGGTAAAAACCTGCAAACATGACAAGTAAAATGCCCATAGCATTTATATTTAGTTACAATTGTATTAAAAAACGCAGAAAAATAATTATTTAATTATAAAATTCGATTTACTTTCCACTAGATTTGTGTACTCGGTTTTAAAATGAGAAAAATTATGCGAATTCGTTTTTAAAACGAGAAATTTACTCGGATTCGGTTTACAGAACAGACAGGACTATGTAATATTATTTTACCCAAATTGGCCTTTTTATTACTGAATAAATGTAAAATTTTTCAGAAACTGATTTTCTGCAAGATGGTTTATATGGAGGATAGGGTTAAATATCGGCAGATCCTCGTAAAACTTGAAGAAAAGATTTGTTTTTAATTTTTAAGAATTTTTTATCCATCTCTCTGCATAATTTCTTCACACAACTTTTGTACTTGCTCTGTTTTGTGGTTATAAACAATATATTTGCTTCCAAAATCCCACTTTCTGATCTCTCGGATTCCGTTTTTATTTAAAATCGTTGAAAATTTAAAAACTAATCGTAGTTTAAAACTTACAGTCGATTTTAAGATAGCCGCCGCCAACATGTTTAGTGTCAGTCGCCATTAATATTTGTTCGGCGCAGGGGTCTGCGTAACACATAACCTCTACACAACAGCTGGACGGCATTTTATTGCAAAAAAGGCGCCGGGAAAAACAATTTTTATATTTTTATAAGTTTTTGCAGTTAATTATACAAACAAATTAAATAAAATTAGTCTAAAATTGTAAATAAAGAAATGAATTGTATGAATTCATATTGGTAAGTAATATAAACATTTTTTTTACTATAAAAATATGAAAAAGAAATTGAAATTCCTTCATAGCACGCCATTAAAACAAAATGTTTTGGTGGAACAAAGTTTAGATTTAAAAATGAGAGCGTCGAAAGCTAAATATTACCTAAAATGGGGTTCTTTTAATGTGGTCATATTGGCCATATTATTGTTTGACATCAGCAACAAGTGGTCCCTATGCCGAATCCAACTGGTAGTTACCTTGAGTATGGGGTGGCCGCCATAGTGGGGTCTTAGTATGTTGTGGCCAGTTTTCTAAAGTATTTTCTGTACATAGTTTACACACAACCATACAGGGAACCAGGCAGCAGAAAAATCTAATGAAATTTGATGATAATGGTATGTTGAATAAATATATTTCTAATTTCAATCAACCAATTTTGTAATACAACTTTCTTTGTATAGATAATTCCTTTATACACTACTACCCCCAAAAAGAAGGAACAGTTTAGTGATAAACGTCAGGAGCCCTATATCAATAATACCATACTCAGTTGGCATTCTTCTTTCAATGAATGTAAATATTTCTTGTTTTTTATTTCATAAATTTTTATTAATTGCTTTGTACTTCTAGCTCGTGGCGCTAATTCTCCCAATTGGAGTTATACACGCACTAACAACACCACCCCGCCAAAGTCTTAGCCCACAACAGCAGCATCAATTGCAGAATGCTTCTTGGAATTCTTCCATGATGAATAATTCAAATTTCAATGCCAGCGCTATGGAGGATTCCAGCTCACCCGTTTGTTTCTCTTCTCCTTATCAAAAATACGAAAGAGATGAACAGATTACCGATCATATTAGTTTGCAGCGTTATTTAAAGTAAGTAACAGTTTATAAAAAATTCTAAAATGTCGCATGTGTCAACACTTCTTTTTGACATCTTCTTTGGATGAATGAAGTCTTAGTGAAACAAGTCAATGTAACCAATTTCTACTGAAGTAGAACTGAACTGGAATATAATTAGAAATTAACTACTATAACTGGACTAGAAATGAACCAGAACTGAACTACAATTAAAATAGAAATGAACTAGACCAGAACTTGAGATGAACTAGAACTGAACTAGAATTGAACTAGAACTAAACTAGAACTGAACTGGAACTGAACTAGAACTGAACTAGAACTGAACTAGAACTGAACTAGAACTGAACTAGAACTGAACTAGAACTGAACTAGAACTGAACTAGAACTGAACTAGACTGAACTAGAACTGAACTAGAACTGAACTAGAACTGAACTAGAACTGAACTAAACTGAACTAGAACTGAACTAGAACTGAACTAGAACTGAACTAGAACTGAACTAGAACTGAACTAGAACTGAACTAGAACTGAACTAGAACTGAACTAGAACTGAACTAGAACTGAACTAGAACTGAACTAGAACTGAACTAGAACTGAACTAGAACTGAACTAGAACTGAACTAGAACTGAACTAGAACTGAACTAGAACTGAACTAGAACTGCACTAGAACTAACCTAGAACTGAACTAGAACTGAACTAGAACTGAACTAGAACTGAACTAGAACTGAACTAGAACTGAACTAGAACTGAACTAGAACTGAACTAGAACTGAACTAGAACTGAACTAGAACTGAACGAACTAGAACTGAACTAGAACTGAACTAGAACTGAACTAGAACTGAACTAGAACTGAACTAGAACTGAACTAGAACTGAACTAGAACTGAACTAGAACTGAACTAGAACTGAACTAGAACTGAACTAGAACTGAACTAGAACTGAACTAGAATTGAACTAGAACTGAACTAGAACTGAACTAGAACTGAACTAGAACTGAACTAGAACTGAACTAGAACTGAACTAGAACTGAACTAGAACTGAACTAGAACTGAACTAGAACTGAACTAGAACTGAACTAGAACTGAACTAGAACTGAACTAGAACTGAACTAGAACTGAACTAGAACTGAACTACAACTGAACTAGAACTGAACTAGAACTGAACTAGAACTGAACTAGAACTGAACTAGAACTGAACTAGAACTGAACTAGAACTGAACTAGAACTGAACTAGAACTGAACTAGAACTGAACTAGAACTGAACTAGAACTGAACTAGAACTGAACTAGAACTGAACTAGAACTGAACTAGAACTGAACTAGAACTGAACTAGAACTGAACTAGAACTGAACTAGAACTGAACTAGAACTGAACTAGAACTGAACTAGAACTGAACTAGAACTGAACTAGAACTGAACTAGAACTGAACTAGAACTGAACTAGAACTGAACTAGAACTAGAACTGAACTAGAACTGAACTAGAACTGAACTAGAACTGAACTAGAACTGAACTAGAACTGAACTAGAACTGAACTAGAACTGAACTAGAACTGAACTAGAACTGAACTAGAACTGAACTAGAACTGAACTAGAACTGAACTAGAACTAGAACTGAACTAGAACTGAACTAGAACTGAACTAGAACTGAACTAGAACTGAACTAGAACTGAACTAGGACTGAACTAGAACTGAACTAGAACTGAACTAGAACTGAACTAGAACTGAACTAGAACTGAACTAGAACTGAACTAGAACTGAACTAGAACTGAACTAGAACTGAACTAGAACTGCACTAGAACTAACCTAGAACTGAACTAGAACTGAACTAGAACTGAACTAGAACTGAACTAGAACTGAACTAGAACTGAACTAGAACTGAACTAGAACTGAACTAGAACTGAACTAGAACTGAACTAGAACTGAACTAGAACTGAACTAGAACTGAACTAGAACTGAACTAGAACTGAACTAGAACTGAACTAGAACTGAACAAGAACTGAACAAGAACTGAACAAGAACTGAACTTGAACTGAACTTGAACTGAACTTGAACTGAACTAGAACTGAACTAGAACTGAACTAGAACTGAACTAAAACTGAACTAGAACTGAACTAGAACTGAACTAGAACTGAACTAGAACTGAACTAGAACTGAACTAGAACTGAACTAGAACTGAACTAGAACTGAACTAGAACTGAACTAGAACTGAACTAGAACTGAACTAGAACTGAACTAGAACTGAACTAGAACTGAACTAGAACTGAACTAGCTGAACTAGAACTGAACTGAACTAGAACTGAACTAGAACTGAACTAGAACTGAACTAGAACTGAACTAGAACTGAACTAGAACTGAACTAGAACTGAACTAGAACTGAACTAGAACTGAACTAGAACTGAACTAGAACTGAACTAGAACTGAACTAGAACTGAACTAGAACTGAACTAGAACTGAACTAGAACTGAACTAGAACTGAACTAGAACTGAACTAGAACTGAACTAGAACTGAACTAGAACTGAACTAGAACTGAACTAGAACTGAACTAGAACTGAACTAGAACTGAACTAGAACTGAACTAGAACTGAACTAGAACTGAACTAGAACTGAACTAGAACTGAACTAGAACTGAACTAGAACTGAACTAGAACTGAACTAGAACTGAACTAGAACTGAACTAGAACTGAACTGAACTCAGAACTGAACTAGAACTGACTAGAACTGAACTAGACTGAACTAGAACTGAACTAGACTGAACTAGAACTGAACTAGAACTGAACTAGAACTGAACTAGAACTGAACTAGAACTGAACTAGAAACTGACTAGAACTGAACTAGACTGAACTAGAACTGAACTATAACTGAACTAGAACTGAACTAGAACTGAACTGAACTAGAACTGAACAAGAACTGAACTTGAACTGAACTAGAACTGAACTAGAACTGAACTAGAACTGAACTAGAACTGAACTAGAACTGAACTAGAATTGAACTAGAACTGAACTAGAACTGAACTAGAACTGAACTAGAACTGAACTAGAACTGAACTAGAACTGAACTAGAACTGAACTAGAACTGAACTAGAACTGAACTAGAACTGAACTAGAACTGAACTAGAACTGAACTAGAACTGAACTAGAACTGAACTAGAACTGAACTAGAACTGAACTAGAACTGAACTAGAACTGAACTAGAACTGAACTAGAACTGAACTAGAACTGAACTAGAACTGAACTAGAACTGAACTAGAACTGAACTAGAACTGAACTAGAACTGAACTAGAACTGAACTAGAACTGAACTAGAACTGAACTAGAACTGATCTAGAACTGAACTAGAACTGAACTAGAACTGAACTAGAACTGAACTAGAACTGAACTAGAACTGAACTAGAACTGAACTAGAACTGAACTAGAACTGAACTAGAACTGAACTAGAACTGAACTAGAACTGAACTAGAACTGAACTAGAACTGAAGTAGAACTGATCTAGAACTGAACTAGAACTGAACTAGAACTGAACTAGAACTGAACTAGAACTGAACTAGAACTGAACTAGAACTGAACTAGAACTGAACTAGAACTGAACTAGAACTGAACTAGAACTGAACTAGAACTGAACTAGAACTGAACTAGAACTGAACTAGAACTGAACTAGAACTGAACTAGAACTGAACTAGAACTGAACTAGAACTGAACTAGAACTAAACTAAACTGAACTAGAACTGAACTAGAACTGAACTAGAACTGAACTAGAACTGAACTAGAACTGAACTAGAACTGAACTAGAATTGAACTAGAACTGAACTAGAACTGAACTAGAACTGAACTAGAACTGAACTAGAACTGAACTAGAACTGAACTAGAACTGAACTAGAACTGAACTAGAACTGAACTAGACTGAACTAGAACTGAACTAGAACTGACCTAGAACTGAACTAGAACTGAACTAGAACTGAACTAGAACTGAACTAGAACTGAACTAGAACTGAACTAGAACTGATCTAGAACTGAAC
Source organism: Lucilia sericata (assembly GCF_015586225.1). Classification (NCBI taxonomy): domain Eukaryota; kingdom Metazoa; phylum Arthropoda; class Insecta; order Diptera; family Calliphoridae; genus Lucilia; species Lucilia sericata. The sequence continues at coordinate 139,383 of NW_023995108.1, read as the reverse complement.
TAGAACTGAACTAGAACTGAACTAGAACTGAACTAGAACTGAACTAGAACTGAACTAGAACTGAACTAGAACTGAACTAGAACTGAACTAGAACTGAACTAGAACTGAACTAGAACTGAACTAGAACTGAACTAGAACTGAACTAGAACTGAACTAGAACTGAACTAGAACTGAACTAGAACTGAACTAGAACTGAACTAGAACTGAACTAGAACTGAACTAGAACTGAACTAGAACTGAACTAGAACTGAACTAGAACTGAACTAGAACTGAACTAGAACTGAACTAGAACTGAACTAGAACTGAACTAGAACTGAACTAGAACTGAACTAGAACTGAACTAGAACTGAACTAGAACTGAACTAGAACTGAACTAGAACTGAACTAGAACTGAACTAGAACTGAACTGAACTGAACTAGAACTGAACTAGAACTGAACTAGAACTGAACTAGAACTGAACTAGAACTGAACTAGAACTGAACTAGAACTGAACTAGAACTGAACTAGAACTGAACTAGAACTGAACTAGAACTGAACTAGAACTGAACTAGAACTGAACTAGAACTGAACTAGAACTGAACTAGAACTGAACTAGAACTGAACTAGAACTGAACTAGAACTGAACTAGAACTGAACTAGAACTGAACTAGAACTGGAACTGAACTACTTAGAATTGAACTTGAGCTGAACAAAAACATTTTAGATGAAATGTTCTGAAGTTTTCGCAGCAGTGTACTTTTTAGAGACTTGTGAATAAATGTTATTGTGTACAGAAGATTGCTTAAGCAATTCTACTTCCTCCTAATGTTTAAATCACTTTTTCTTTAGACATAATAATGATTAAACAGAAATACGTACAATGAAAAATATAGAGTCTACAATTCGATTTAGATTTTTAGACACCAACTTAATTTCAAATAAAAATGATATAACAATCATTTTCTTATTTTCTTATTTAGAGATGTTTCTCGTAAAGAATACAGCATGACTGAAATCACTGATATAAATCCAACTTTCTCTACAGGAGGTTCTATTAACTCCTTCTGGTCTTATTGTAATAATGCAGCTAATCTACTAAAAACATCGTTGTATCAATTGTCCTCCATCACCAGGTAAGTGAAAATTATGAAAGACTTATTAAATATGACTTCATATATGAAAGTTCGGTAATAGGTACTATCATTATATAAATATACACTAAAAAGCGACAACTTATTACGTCCTTTAACCCTCCACAATGTCGAATCATACATTTACATATACCCGATACAAAAGTTTTTTTTTTTTTCATAAATTTAAAGTTGATTTAGATAGGCTTGTAACTAAATTATTTATATTATTTTTGAAAATTTTTTCTTTATTTGGAATACGTATTATTTTGTTGTTGGTTTGATTTTTTATATATAATTTTGTTTGCCTTTTTGGGGCTTTAATTAGAATTTATGCGATTTTATATAAAATGCAACTAGTGAGAATGCGAATGTGATTAAAACGATTCTTTCGAAACATATAAATCGCATAAAAGGAGGTCTTAGTGTAAATTGTATTTAAGGAACTTCGCTTAATCTAAAGTTTTTAATGGCAAAAGACTCAAGAATTTGATAAAGATATGGTTATTTTCTAAAGGGGATGCAAAATTATGCGAAATGTTTCTATAAAAACATGTTCCCTTAAAATTTTGTTGCAATACTGTTACATAAATTTTAGTTATGAGCTTTAGAGTAATTTTTGGAGGTGGACCTTATAAGGGTTAATTATAGACCGATTCTTATAAAAATTAGATTAGAGATACTTAACAGAATATTTTAGTCTACTTAAAAACTAACTTATTCAATTATTGTGGTTTCGTTCCCCTGATCACAATAGTGCCTTCAACAGACGGACGGATATGTCCAGATCGTCATAGAGTTTTTACAAGGACCCAGAATATACAAACGTACGGACATAGATAGATTGTTATGTAGAATTTCGTATCATAAAAACAAAAGAATGTAATGATTATTAAATTTTAACATCTATTAAAAAATCCCCCAAAAATACCTAAAAAGCAACGAAATGGCAACTCTGGTAGCATTAAAATATTAATTATCCATAAACTCTCACATGCTGTTAAACAAGATTGATTGATTACGTTGATTGTGATTGATTTTTTTATTAATGTTTTATGTAAAATTTTATTATTTTTTTGGCGTTTTTCTGCTATTGTTTAAATCTTCTATTCTAAATACCACATGAGTAGATACATGTGTACAAACATGAGAAAATAAAGATTTGACCAGGTCAATAGAGTTCACTTTCGGATTAAAACTGTTTAGCGCTGTGTGTGTTGTACGTAAGAAATTGTTCACGTTTTTTTAATAATACAACAAGAGTCTTCAAAACAGCTTTTCTTTTCTTTTTTTTGCAAACATAGTTTATATATATGGGTTTAGTGATATTAATTAAATTAGAAATTAAAAACTCTAGACACCTAGAAGCGTATAAATATTAGGTGAATTTGCAATAAGAACTATCAGTCATCTGTTAGCGTTTAACATCCAACAAACAAAGATTTGTTAAGGGAATAAACGTGATTTGTGAATATTAGAATACGGAGTAATAAAGATTTGGAATAATGCGCTGGAGTCTGGGGATGCTGGTGCTGACCGCAATCTTAATTCAATCAGCTTGTAAGTTCATAAATGCATTTAAATTTATTAGAGGGATAATTGTTTGCAATTTGTTGGTAGATGGTCGTTCTAGTGGAGGAATGGAATGAGATATAGATTGTATCGTCAACGAGGGCGTTCGGATAATAGAGAAGTAGATTTGTTCCAGCTTATTGGAAACAAACAACCACAACGACAACAACTACTCCTAAGCCCATAATAATGCCACCGATAACACCACCACCAACTGGAACAACAACAACACCAACGGGAACTGGTACAACACCAACGGGAACAACTCCAACGATAACAACAGCAACCCACAGGAACGGCAACACCACCAACAGGAACGGCAACAACTCCAACAGGAACGGCGACAACTCCAACAGGAACACCAACAACTCCTACAGGAACAGCAACTGCAACACCAGTCCCCAGATCATTAGGTCGCAACAACAGGCCAATATATAACCGGAATAATTTTAACAATTTCAATGATAACGTTAAATTTAATCGCCGTGCATCACATTTGCGTCGCCAAAGCAACATAAATCGTATGCAGCGGATGCGGTTGCACAGAACAAATCGTAGTCACCGCCAAAGAGTAGCAAGGCATCGTAGGAATAGCAATCGCAGGCTACGAATGCAACGTCTTTAATAAAACCAACTTTTAACCTCGATTAATAATAAAGTAAAAAAAACTTAAGACAATCAAAATATTTGTTTACTTAAGTTTCTAATATAGGGTAACTTATATATAAATTGTAAGAGAATGCGTGCGTTGAAGTTATATGGAATCGATATTCGTTTTACAGAACAGTTGTGGAAAACAGTTCTTTCATCAAATACATAGTCGTCTTCGAAACTAGGGTTGCGATTCGTTCATTCATCGGGGATTTTGTTCCTGAACTAGAACTGAACTAGAACTGTACTAGAACTGTACTAGAACTGAACTAGAACTGAACTAGAACTGAACTAGAACTGAACTAGAACTGAACTAGAACTGAACTAGAACTGAACTAGAACTGAACTAAAACTGAACTAGAACTGAACTAGAACTGAACTAGAACTGAACTAGAACTGAACTAGAACTGAACTAGAACTGAACTAGAACTGAACTAGAACTGAACTAGAACTGAACTAGAACTGAACTAGAACTGAACTAGAACTGAACTAGAACTGAACTAGAACTGAACTAGAACTGAACTAGAACTGAACTAGAACTGAACTAGAACTGAACTAGAACTGAACTAGAACTGAACTAGAACTGAACTAGAACTGAACTAGAACTGAACTAGAACTGAACTAGAACTGAACTAGAACTGAACTAGAACTGAACTAGAACTGAACTAGAACTGAACTAGAACTGAACTAGAACTGAACTAGAACTGAATTAGAACTGAACTAGAACTGAACTAGAACTGAACTAGAACTGAACTAGAACTGAACTAGAACTGAACTAGAACTGAACTAGAACTGAACTAAAACTGAACTAGAACTGAACTAGAACTGAACTAGAACTGAACTAGAACTGAACTAGAACTGAACTAGAACTGAACTAGAACTGAACTAGAACTGAACTAGAACTGAACTAGAACTGAACTAGAACTGAACTAGAACTGAACTAGAACTGAACTAGAACTGAACTAGAACTGAACTAGAACTGAACTAGAACTGAACTAGAACTGAACTAGAACTGAACTAGAACTGAACTAGAACTGAACTAGAACTGAACTAGAACTCAACTAGAACTGAACTAGAACTGAACTAGAACTGAACTAGAACTGACTAGAACTGAACTAGAACTGAACTAGAACTGAACTAGAACTGAACTAGAACTGAACTAGAACTGAACTAGAACTGAACTAGAACTGAACTAGAACTGAACTAGAACTGAACTAGAACTGAACTAGAACTGAACTAGAACTGAACTAGAACTGAACTAGAACTGAACTAGAACTGAACTAGAACTGAACTAGAACTGAACTAGAACTGAACTAGAACTGAACTAGAACTGAACTAGAACTGAACTAGAACTGAACTAGAACTGAACTAGAACTGAACTAGAACTGAACTAGAACTGAACTAGAACTGAACTAGAACTGAACTAGAACTGAACTAGAACTGAACTAGAACTGAACTAGAACTGAACTAGAACTGAACTAGAACTGAACTAGAACTAAACTAGAACTGAACTTGAACAGAACTAGAGCTGAAGTAGAACAAGAACTGATCTGGAACTGAGCTAGAAATAAACTAGAACTTGTAAAATGCTAATTATGCTTCTAAATTGTCAATACACAGCATATTTCATTATATTCTTAACAAATTTTACCATTAAATTTAATATGTGATTTAAAGTTCTCAACATTTAATTTTGTCATTTATTATTTTTCGATAAACATTTACTTCATTTAACAAGTGATCCCCACTTGTACCACCTACAATTTTCACCTTAAGAAAATATTCCATTGCATCCCTATTACTGCTTACTGGGTGTCATTTTGTCATCACTGTTGTATAAATTATACGCAAATATTTTTCACTATAATTTCTTGCTTTACTTTAGCTCCGGCCACACAAAATAAACAAACATCGAAAGAGGAGGGAGGTTTAAATATAATTGATAGTAACTCTGAAGTTATAAAACGCATTTCATCGGAAAGACTCGCACAATATGTGGGCAATTTAAGGACGGTATGATTTAAAATCATCATTAAAATAATTCCTTGTACAATCATATTTTTTTGTTTACAATTTTCCATCTCATCCTTGGTTTCGGTTATCGTTGTTGTCCCGGGTAATGTTTATATTTTTTTTTTTGTTAAACAAACAGTGGATTTCCTTCACCGTATTGCAACGTTTAACAAAAGAAATTGGAAATATTGATGAATCATTTAAACAACGCGGTTTTCACGACATGCAAATTGGTGGTATTGGCTTGGAAAGACTAAAGAAAACGGTAGAGAGCCAACAATTTGTTACGCTCTATATGCCAATGCTGCCAATGATAGTGCCATTTTTGGAAATGTCAAGTAATCAAGAATATTTGGTGCAACGCATCAAGGGTAAGTGATGGGCGGCTGCTGCTGTTTAAATACCAAAAAAACATAAATTGATAACACTACAGTGTATTAATAAATATTTGTATTTACTACACCTTCTACCAGATTTGGCTAAAGGCTCTTGTATAGCAGATTATCGTTGGAATTCTGGTTCGGAATATCATGGCCTTAAATGGGACGAACATTTGCCCACTGACTCTGCAGTATGTATACAAAATGAATAAATAAATAACAACTATTTTTATCGTTCCTTTTCTTCTGGGGGAAAATAATTTTTTTTATTTTCCTTCTATCCCTGTTTTTCTATTCTCCAGATACTTTTCCATTTGTTTTGTGTTTATTTGGATACTCAACTAATGCCCTTACCTCAAGGCGGTGGTCGTCCTTTTTATAGTCGCTACGTTATTATTGGTGAAGAGAAACGTTCGGCAAAGGATACAGTGGCCTTGGTACAGAACAAGGCTCATTGTGCCATATTGTGTACTAATCCTTTGAAGCCCAAATTCAATTTTATTAGTGATGGAGAAATACACAATTGTGCCTATGACCGCAATAATCTTTTCTATGTTATCATACAATTCCTGATTTATATGCGTTCCCATCAAGAGAGTAGCTTGGAGGGTGTTAATCTTGGCAAGAGTGGTATTAACATTATGTGTGTCATAGAAGACTGATTGTGTAAAAATGAGTATGTAGATATAGAGACATAGTAGTTGTTGCTTGGTCTACTACTGATGCTACCGATGTCGAAGATGTTGATGATGATGATGTTGCTCATGTTAATGGTATGAATGTGCTTTTATATGTTCGCATGTGTGGGTGTACTTCTGTGTGTGTCTGACTGCGTGTGTTTGAATTTGTATGGATGGAATTGTTGTTAGTGATAAAAACAGACAAAATATTTTTAGTATGCTTGAGTAATTTTCTTTCCATTCATTTTCATACTCCTCTTGCTTTCTACTTTTTTATTTCTTTCATTATGAATATCATTATAACTTGTCCAACTTAATCATCCTTAAGAAAATTGAAACATATTGAATTTTTTTGTAATAAAGACTTTTTTGTGTAAAAAACAAAACACTTTTTGTTCGTTTTATTTAATACAAAAATTATTGTAATTTTACTTTAAGTTTAAGAAGTTTGCTAGTTTGCTTTTATTTCTTTAGTGTCTGGTGGTTTTTATTTACTATAAGAAGTGTTAAATATTAACTAGATATTGAGAATTTGTAATGGAACATTTTCTAAATTCTTGGGCTTACTTAGAAAAATTTGTTCAGTTCGTTTGTGTTACATCAAAGATGATCGAAATTAATTAATGTTTATAACAATCCCTGCTTCTAATAATAGTGGATTGAACAGTCTGCTAAGTAGCTTAATGGAATGAGTATGGTTCCTTATCTTTATTGACTTCTCCATTTACTACGTAGGAATTATAAGGCAATTTTGGAGATGACATCTGCCTCCTCACAGACCGATATTAAACAGTATGCTGTGCTAGTGTGGTTGTCAATAAATATGTCTAAAACCAAAGTAATGCGCATAAACTCAAATAACACTCAAGGATTTTCCGTAGGTGACAATCCTTTGATAATATGGATTCATTTTCTTGTTATTAGATGCCGAATCTATAGTTTTTTACTGCTGCGAAATACAGCCAACGAATAATTGCAGGCTTTACAAGCCGAAAATCATGAGCATCTTTTGGCTGAACATCACCATCAAAGCAGCTTTATGGTCACCCACTCACCAGGAGGGAATATTATTAGAAATCGGACGCTTCTAGAGAATGTGGGTTGTTTATACCCTAAGAAAGCCCCAAGATCTTAAACATTCTATTTGAATCCTTAGTGTAGTCGTAGAAAAGGTAGACCGTCTAATACGTAAAGGCGACATGTAGGAGCACGAGCACTAGAAGCAGTCTAGGCAAGAGAAATTAAATACTTGCTCTAGATAAAAGAAAATAAAATGAATAGAATTTGTTAAGGACCTGTGCTCCTACTAGGAACCATTGGAAAATATTAAAAGCTGACAGCAGGTAGCATTAGAAAGTTCCTCGTGTGATGTCTCATTCGATTTTCTTTCTCAGCGAGGAGAACATACATACATTATATGGAGGAAAATAAGGATATGTAGAATAGCCAGATGAGAAACCTGAAAAGTTCATGATTATATCCATCGATATAATGGTTTCTTTCTGTAAGAAACAAAGTTAATCGATGTGGTGAGAAGTTATCCAGAGATTTCAAAGATTTTAGTGGATATATGAAGACATGAAAGTTTCATACTCATCGAAATTTTTTTGGACCAATATGAATACATATCTTTAATTGTCTACTGGAGCATAATCGCGAACCTAAATTAGAAGACAAGTAAAAATATTGATCTATATATTGATTGATATCTATTCAAATTCTTCGTATGTATATAATAAGAGTCAGGAAAAGGCTATATTATACTTATTTAAAGGATTGATTTGCGTTTAATACGAATTTCTCCATCACAACAGGTTTTCGAGATTTCGTGTCAAATGCAAAACAAAAATGCCACATTCTTCTCTGAATCCTGTAGAAAAGTGTTCTTTCGTCTCTGGGTTTAAAATTTGAAAGTCTTGATTTTCGAGTTATAATTTGCTAAAAGTACTGTGAAATTATATCTCGTTTTTTATTGTGTTATTTAATAATTTGCGATCAGTTTTTGTTTTCAATAAGTCGTGATTGTACATGCCAAATTCACCGGTATACTAAAAAAAATGTACCGGTTCACTAAAAAATTTACCATCTTCGTGAGAACAATATATATGTATAAGTTTGTTATTCCCTTTGTAATTTCCACAATATAAATTTCCGACCCATATAAAGTATATATATTCTGGATCCTTATAGATAGCGGTTAAGCGATTAAGTTATGTCCGTCTGTCTTTTGAAATCAATTTTCTGAAGACCCCAGATATCTTCGGGATCCAAATCTTCAATAAAATGACATTCAGGTGAACATTTGGGTAATAAATTGGCGGGACTAGTAATAGGGGGTGCGATACCTGCCACAATTAAATACAAAAATTTGCATATCTGGAAACTATAGAGTTAAAATACTCAAATTTTGCCCAAAGATCTTTCATATCCATGGTAAGAAAATTAAAATGTTTCCAAAATATTAAATTTTGTAAAAAAGCCTAGAAATTGAAAAATCAGTCATATACATATGTGTATCTGTATAGAGATGGGGAGTATGTATATTGTTTTTGTCATTCCCTTTGTAACACATTGAAATATTCGTCTAAGACCCATAAGTTCTGGGTTCTTATTAGATTCTAAGACGATCTTAGACGATGAAAACACGAAAGAGTCCAAACGGGAAGCTAGAGAGCTGAAATTTCGCACATATATTTTTAGTCAATACAGGTTGTTTGGTATTGAAAATGGGCAATATTGGTTCTGGGTCCTTATTAGATTCTAAGACGATCTAGCCATGTCCGTCCGTCTGTCTGTTGAAAACACGATAGAGTCCAAACGGGATGCTAGAGGGCTGAAATTTCGAACATATATTTTTAGTTAATACAGGTTGTTTGGTATTGAAAATGGGCAATATTGGTCCACGATTTTCGCCCCCATATAAGGTCCCCTTCAGAAAATTACTTTAACGCTCATAACTGTCTAGAAAAATCATATATAGCGGTGAAAATCTATATAAATTTTTTTTATAGGAAAGTAAATCTCTTTTTAACATTTTATATGGATAGGTCCATAATTGACCCTACCCTCCATATAAGGTCTCCTACAGAAAATTACTTTAACGCTCATAACTGGCTAAAGGAAGCATATATGGCGTGAAATTCGGCATAAACATGTTTTATAGGAACCTAAATCACTTTGTAACACATCGAAATATTCGTCTAAGACCCATAAAAGTTCTGGGTCCTTATTAGATCCTAAGACGATCTAGCCATATCCGTCCGTCTGTCTGTCTGTTGAAAACACGATAGAGTCCAAACGGGAAGCTAGAGAGTTGAAATTTCGCACATATATTTTTAGTTAATACAGGTTGTTTGGTATTGAAAATGGGCAATATTGGTCCACGATTTTCGCCCCCGTATAAGGCCCCCTTCAGAAAATTACTTTAACGCTCATAACTGTCTAGAAAAATCATATATAGCGGTGAAAATCTATATTAATAATAGCAGTGAAGTGGAGAAATTTATCATAAAAAAGTTTTATAGCTACAAAAATCTCTCTTAAGGCCTTATTCCAAAAATTACTCTGATGTCTATATTAATTTCGAATAGTAAAATTCAGTATATATCAAATAAAGACCTTAAAAAATTTACTTTTATTTTACGGCACAAAATTTGATGGTAGGAATAGAAGTTTTGGCATGGCCGAATATTCTTTTGTTAGAAGTATTAAAGTATTCAATAGGCAATCGGAATTCCCGATCGATTTTATACTTTTTCTAACTTAAAACATTGTCCATAAATTTCAATACAATATTTAAATATTAAATTAATTTAAACAATTTAAATTTATTACTAACATTTCCGAGTGTTTTTTTGTTTGCATTTTGTAACGCAAACAAACCATCATGGTTTGAAATAAATTAATGAGTTCGTTTGTGCATGTGTGTCTGTATGTAACATAAATTGGTTTTAAATAAATTTTAAAATTAAAATCTTAATTAACAACACTCTCGTTCTATTGTTCTAAATGCGCGTTGTTAATTAAATGAGTTATTAATGATATTTGCCACTTACCACTAACATTTACACCGCATCCACCTTCTACACGCTGCAATTGTATTTACACAACGATGTAATATGAAAACCGCAAGCACCACAGTTTTGCATATAAAATATGATATTGTTTACGTCTGTCTGACTACCACTTTCCTCCCCCCCCTGCTCTTTTCCTTTGACAATAACTAGTAGTACCTACTTCTCTCATTGTATACAACTATAAGCTTGTCCGTCTGACTGTATCTGTTTTTTTCCACATTCAGTTTATAAAATTGTAAAAATACGCAACATTTACATTTTTATTTGCGTATACAATGTTATTGTTGCTGCAATTGTTGTCATTAGCCAGTAAAGCGGCAAGTAGAAAAAAATTATAATGTTTGTAGGTGATGAAAAAAAAAACAACCCAGCAAAAACAACAAGAATGAGCTGCAACCTCAACACGACTTCATAGTAGACAGGTCTCATGTTGAACAGGAAACAAAATACAAAAAAAAAAAAAAAAAAAATGGCAAAACGAAACAACTACAAGAATAAAAAATGCAACACTAAAATACCACAACATCCGGTAAAGTTTTGTAATTGTATTGGTATGGGTCGGTTCCTGCCATAATGATGATATTATACATGTTTGTATTTACTATATGTTTACGTGTTTGTGCAAATTTGCAAGAGTTGAATAAACAACTTAAAACTGAATAGTTTGCTGCTGTTGGTCTATGATTGAATTCAGGCTGTAATATGGGTGGTAGCAATTACATCAAATGCAAACATAATTTAAAGGTGTAGTATGTGTATAAACGTGTTATTAGCTTCTCCAGGTGTTTGTTTAAGTAAATGAAGCTGAACTTCTAGCCACTATAATATTGTTATTATTGTTTTCTAAACAATTTTCTTAAGGCCGTACTTTTTAACATTTGAACCGAAGTTTTTAAGTAAAATTTACTTTTTTGGAAAAATGGCTCACATAGTTCCTAGAACCGAATTCATGTTCATCAAATGTAGATGGCTTGTTTGTTTGCAATGCCTCACTTGCGATCCTTTTCTGTTTTCAATAAATCGTTAAAACGTGGAAATTGGTATACTCATTCCGTAGAAGTTGTGCTTCTTAAAATCGGAGTCATAATAATGTGTTTTTGTAGTAGTTGGCACTAAAACTATTTCTGAACTTATTTAGAAAGTTTCTGGAACTAGTTCATTAGTTAACGACTTTCATCCGATATCTTACCCGGAAACAGGTTATCATGTTAAGCTTTTCAGAAATATACTAAACATGGAATTATATTTGTTTGCAATGACCCAGATAAAAGGTCTCTGTAGATGGTATTATTTCGAATACACTTGTTGCAATGAAATAATACTTTTGTTGTTTTTATCAGTTTTTGTTCCTTCCAATATCCTTCCCAAGTTACATCCAAGACTGAAAAATGTATATTTGTTCTACATCGAATGAGAGTCTGCTCCATAGCAGTTCCCTAACGAATATTTAGTAGCAATAGGATTATATTTCTATTTTACGATTAGTTTTTGTTTGAGATCAGTTTTTGATTTCAATAAATTGGTGTAAAATGTTAGGAACTTTATATCATTATTCAGACAAGATTGCGCTTCTTGAAATCGTTATCTAGTATTGTGATATCCTTGAGTACAATTTTGACACAATGATATTAGACGAGTACGAGAACTAGTTCTTGTTATAAGTTGAAGTTTACAGATATTAATTCGGCGAATTCCCTTACTTTGGGCCAATTTTAGAACAAGTTCTTTCTTTCCGATATCTGAGATAATTTGGTAATTAAACCATATGATCTTACGAAGCATTCGCCGAACATAAAACTTAATTGGTTGTTATTTCGGTGGGACTTTGATGTCCAACATGTTACTTAAGAATAGAAATGAAATAAAAACATTCCAAATTAATAAAATAAAGTTAAATAGTTACACTACAATAGGTATATTTGCAACAGACTACCAGCTAAAGCAGCTAAAAATTTTCTTAAGTATTTTAACCTAGGATTTCAAAATATCGAGCAGAAAGTAGGTCCTGAGATAAGATATATACGTACATATGTATAAAGATACCCAACTAGTGTCATATCAACATTCCCGCGAATATATTCTAGTTTTTAACACTTTCTATAGTTTCTTTACAGAAACATTCATTATGTTTAAAACAATTGACACAAATTTTTGCCTCGTAGGGATAATGCATATCACTTTCTAACAACATCTAATAACGGCAATGAGCTGTAGCATATACCAAAAGAAAAACTAAGATAAAATAGAAACTAAATAATAGAAAAGAATAACAAAAATTTAACTACTAACTAGTTAAATAGCAACCAACATTAACAATACAAAAAAAAAAAACAAAAAACACACACACACCAGGATAATAACAGGAATAGTAGCAATAACAAAAGGAAGAGTTGAAGTAACCATTGGCTCAGAAAGTGTAAACGACACTTTTGTACAATTTTACACTTCCGGCTTAACTTTGATGTTATTGTTGAACGTATTATGTGTAATTTTTGTATCCGCGCAGGGTTTTACAAACACGTACCGACACACAATTTTTTCGCTCGCCATAAAATACATTGCAAATAAGTAGATATGCTCATGTTCTGTTGAAGATTAGGGCCTTACAAATTATATATTTTTTTTAAAGAAATACCAAAGTTTGAGTAGTTTATTGCGATTGATGTTTGTTTTCAATAAGACGTTACTAAAACAGAACTAAAACTAGAACTGAACTGAACTAGAACTGAACTAGAATTGAACTAGAACTGAACTAGAACTGAACTAGAACTGAACTAGAACTGAACTAGAACTGGACTAGAACTGAACTAGAACTGAACTAGAACTGAACTAGAACTGAACTAGAACTGAACTAGAAACTGAACTAGAACTGAACTAGAACTGAACTGAACTAGAACTGACTAGAACTGAACTAGAACTGAACTAGAACTGAAACTAGAACTGAACTAGAACTGAACTAGAACTGAACTAGAACTGAACTAGAACTGAACTAGAACTGAACTAGAACTGAACTAGAACTGAACTAGAACTGAACTAGAACTGAACTAGAACTGAACTAGAACTGAACTAGAACTGAACTAGAACTGAACTAGAACTGAACTAGAACTGAACTAGAACTGAACTAGAACTAGAACTAGAACTGAACTAGAACTGAACTAGAACTGAACTAGAACTGAACTAGAACTGAACTAGAACTGAACTAGAACTGAACTAGAACTGAACTAGAACTGAACTAGAACTGAACTAGAACTGAACTAGAACTGAACTAGAACTGAACTAGAACTGAACTAGAACTGAACTAGAACTGAACTAGAACTGAACTAGAACTGAACTAGAACTGAACTAGAACTGAACTAGAACTGAACTAGAACTGAACTAGAACTGAACTAGAACTGAACTAGAACTGAACTAACTAACTGAACTAGAACTGAACTAGAACTGAACTAGAACTGAACTAGAACTGAACTAGAACTGAACTAGAACTGAACTAGAACTGAACTAGAACTGAACTAGAACTGAACTAGAACTGAACTAGAACTGAACTAGAACTGAACTAGAACTGAACTAGAACTGAACTAGAACTGAACTAGAACTGAACTAGAACTGAACTAGAACTGAACTAGAACTGAACTAGAACTGAACTAGAACTGAACTAGAACTGAACTAGAACTGAACTAGAACTGAACTAGAACTGAACTAGAACTGAACTAGAACTGAACTAGAACTGAACTAGACTGAACTAGAACTGAACTAGAACTGAACTAGACTGAACTAGAACTGAACTAGAACTGAACTAGAACTGAACTAGAACTGAACTAGAACTGAACTAGAACTGAACTAGAACTGAACTAGAACTGAACTAGAACTGAACTAGAACTGAACTAGAACTGAACTAGAACTGAACTAGAACTGAACTAGAACTGAACTAGAACTGAACTAGAACTGAACTAGAACTGAACTAGAACTGAACTAGAACTGAACTAGAACTGAACTAGAACTGAACTTGAACTGAACTAGAACTGAACTAGAACTGAACTAGAACTGAACTAGAACTGAACTAGAACTGAACTAGAACTGAACTAGAACTGAACTAGAACTGAACTAGATCTGAACTAGAACTGAACCTCGAAAATTTTAAGTTTTTGGCTTTTGGACCACCGTAATTAAATCACACATATACATACGTATGTATAGAATATTTTTGTACTACATACCTACTTACAAATAAAAAAGCGTTCATACAATAACAACATGTGCATTTTGTTTTTGGTTTAAGTATTTCTTTATACCCTGTGAACAAGAGGCGTTACACTAAACTCCTCTATACAAATATTTCCATTAAGCTTTGGTTTTTCTTTTTTTGTTTGTGTAGTTAGAAGCTGTTGTTGTTTGTCATAGTAGTCGTCGTTGTTGTCGCTCTTTTTGCTTTCATCTACAAATCACTATTTTCTGACGCTTGAATCCTAAAACTGAAGGGGGAGAAATGACTTAAATACCATGTTCATATACACATACATAGCAACATACAGGTCGTATCTAATACCCAGCAGTTTTTCAATGTATCTCTTTTGGTTTGATTAACTCAAATATATATTTTTGGTATAATTTGTATTTTTAACAGAGCCGAACTGATGTGAATTATGACAAAAATGGGTTTGGCTTTTTGCTGCTCATAAGTAATCTAGAGAGGAGACACCCTAAACAGTTTATTCTGTAGTTTACAATTATTGCCACCAGAAGGAAACTAATTCCGGAAACTGAACAGTTTTTTAATTGTCTTAAGCCAATTGTCTTTGCCCTTAAAATCTAAATACTAGATAAAATATCTAGAATGGGACAGCCACTCCGAACTCCAAGTTAGTAGAAATTCCCACATACAAACATACTTACTTCAATACAAAGTAAAAGAAATTGTCTGCATTGGCATTAACTCGCAACAATAACAACCACAAAAACAATTAATGGTCCAAAAACATGCGTCTTAATTTTACAAAATAAATCACAGTAAATCTGTTTAATTAAAAAGTTTCTAAAAAAAGAAGAAACAAAAACAACACAAGGAACAGTGACAACAGGATAAAACAACAATGAATTTTATACATAAAATGTCCTTAATATATTAACACAACACTAATACTCATACAGAGACATTTACACAAACAGCAACTGCTACTTAGAACATCATAGAGATCCCTACAAACATTTTCTATTGCGGAAGTTACCCGTATGAAACTTCCAAACGTGCTAAAAGCTCGCCAGCGATGTTGCGGAAGTATACGAATTCTTGTCACCAGTCGGGAAGAACTGATGCCGAGCTGGGGAACGTCTAAGAGTAACGTGGAAGATACTTCTGGAAGACCCCCAGAAGAAACTTCTAGATGACTCTTGGAAGTAAGGTATTGCCAAAGACTCTTCTAGATGTAAATAGGAAGTCACTTCTTGAAGTGACTACTTAGTATCATCTAGAAGTGTTCCTATCTTATCTTCTAGAAGATAAGTTTTCTCTTCTTCTAGAAGATGAGTTTTCTCTTCTTCTAGAAGAAGAGTATTCTCTTCTTCTATTTGTATACTCACCAAAATAAAATCTATAAAAATAAATCTAAATAAAATGAAATTTTATAGTTTTTATTGAAATAATTGAAATTAAAATAGTAGAAAAATAATTGATTTAACAACTAATTTAAAAAAAGTAATATATGTATGTACATTAGACCGACTCACAAAAAATGGTGCCTCATAATATTCGCTGTTATGTAATATGATGTTACCCAAAATATTTTCTGTTAAGTGTTGTCCATTATAGTATGTAGTATCATTTGAAAGGTTTTTTGAAGCCAAGTCTAGTGGTGCGCAAAATTGTGCATACATTTTATTTTTTTTTAGTGAAAAACCTAACAATTTTAAATATTTTGGAATATGACAATTATAAAAAGACGGTTATTTATGATTAATACATCATTGGACGCGGTTTTAAAATACCTTTTAAACGATACCCCGTATTGGATATTTTGTTTCAAAACAAACAAAAATTAAAAAAAATAATTCCAAAATACCTTTTTTAATTTGGTCCAGCTCACGAACGGTCATCGCTAGACTTTAAATATTTTCGGAATCATCATAAAACAAAGCAAGGTAAATTTTGAGAGAGGTAACAAAAGCACGTTTTTGCTTTCCATACAGAGTGAGTCGGTTTAATGTACATATGTATCCACAATTTAGAATTATTACCTTATAATAAGATAATTTTCAGGAAATCTGTATTAATATTCCAACTGTTGACTGGTATACTTCCAAAAATTGTAAAACGTTGGACTCTTTTTGTAGTTCTTCATAAATTTTATGATCAATCCATCAAATTGTAAGAGTTATATTTTGGAACGCATTAATCCTTCAACGAAGTAAACAAAAATAATGTTATAATTAATATTTAATATACATACATACTTTTGTATTTATTGAAATTACCTGTTATACTTTAGGAAGCAATAAAAATAGGATTCTCTTATGATCAATACATTTCCCACCGAAATTTAAACGTTCAGATCCATTTTTTACATTTTCTGCAAATAATCGACATTTTTAATGGAACCGCGTGATGAAATAAGACATATATAACTTACCAGATCCCTTTTTTATATTTTAATTCGGTTAGAAGTATTTTAATAGGGGGTACAATATTAGCTACTACTTTCTAAAAAAATAAAATAATTAAAAATTAATTTATTTATTTATTGTTTTTAATCAATAAAAACATTACCTTTCATAAACATTTTTTAAATAACTTGGAATTAAACCATCTATAAAGATCTGAAATTACTAAGCCATGGATTATTTTTAAAATTATTTACAGTCACTAACGATAGAAACACCTTAACGACCCTAAACGGGATATTGCTTTTGACACTAATACTGCAATACTATTTTGCTCTCTTCTAATTAAGGAGTTATACACGTTCAAAAACTATCTACTTAGGTAATATCTTGGGAACGGCATGCTCAATATTAAGAATATTAGTATCATATGATAGGTCATTGAAAAAGACCTGGTGTTAATAACTAAAAAAGTACCTATAATTAGAATAATTAAATCCAAAGCTATATGAAAATTAATAAAATTGTATTTATTTAAAAAAAGGTGGGTTTAAAAATATCTGTTTTCAATATTAAATATCTTATATGGGCAATTTCGTGTCGAGTGACCCAAGTCAAAAATAATTTATGTATAAAACAGTAGTATTAATTTCAATATAATGATTCCAGATAGCGTTTGAATACTTTAAGTAAAAATTTTAATGTATTTGGTTACGATAATGAAATACAAATAAAATTTTAGCTCAAAGTGATCATACGTAATCTAGAAAAAGGACCTAAACGCGCTAATAGTTAAAAAAATATTGAAAGTTAAGATTTAACTCAAATAAATCTAAATAGGTTAAAAATGCAATATTCATCAAATGAAAGCCGAAACTTACAACTTGAAAAAGTCTTTAAATGCTTATAACTCCTAAACCAATTAAGAGAGAGACGAAATTTTATATAAAAACATTTTTAATTAAACATATTAGACTTCGTTTAAAAATAATGGAAATGGAAGCCGTTTAGAGTTGTTAACTTATTCCTAAAATATAGTACTATTTTAATGTAAAATATTACAACTTACTTTTCAATTTTATTTATTTAATTTAATAAACTTCACCAATTAACAAAACCTTCTTAAATGTTTATTAACAGTTTACTTTTAACACAACACTGTCATATTGTTTTTTTTTTCTTAAGATTTACAATATATTAATTACACTATTTTTCTATGAACATTAAACTCAATAACTCATTTAAGTTTTACAATGAATAATTAAAACTGAACATGACTGGACAAAACGCAAAACATCACTGAACTTAGCAAAATTTCTGCATTATTTATTTTTATTTTTTTCGCGTTCACGCTAAAAAAATGGAGTATTTATATTTTTTTGTTTTTGTACTCTTTTTACTATCATCCGGAAGTAACCTAAAAGTATACTTCCAGACGGCGAAAACTAGAAATCAATGTATTTTGTTTTTGTAAAATGTGTGCTCTCGTCTGACAATCGTCCAGAAGTGACTACAATCCACACTTCCAGATGAATAAAATACAACATTAATGTGAACACTCTTCAAACTGTCTTCCAGAAGTGACATAAACATACAAATCAAGAAGATACAAATTAGGAAACAATGTATTTTGTTATTGTAAAATGTGTGTTCTCACCCAACTCTCATAGAGAAGTCACTAAAACGTATACTTCCAGATGAAAAAAATTCAACAGTCAATGTTTTTTGTTTAAGCAAATGGATGGACTCTTCTAACTATCATCCGGAAGAAACTTAAAAGTGTATTTCTAGAAGACGAAAATTCGAAATCAATGTATTTTGTTTTTGTAAAATGTGCGTTCTCGTCTGACAACCGTCCAGAAGTGTTTCTGACGTGGCGTCTGGGGTGATGCGCAATAGTTTTGTCTTCTAAATGTTTGAAGGGATAGATAGAGGTTAACTAACTAAACCACTACAAAGTTAAACTGCCAATTAAATGATGTAGAAAAACTAGTGTGTGTGTGTGTTGAAATAAATTTTCCTTGAAAGCTTATAAAAATTTCAAAGTGTAGGGACATAAATTAAACTGGAACAGAATAAAGGATAAATAACTGGCAATTTGGCAGATAATGCTACTATTTACTTTAAAGAGGATTTTGATGTTATGCTTTTATTGAAATATTTATATAATATAATGATTTTTAATATGCAAATATTTTCCCAAATTCCATTGTTAAACAAATTACAACTTAGTTTTTTTCCGGCACAACGAAACCCAATTCCAAAGATGTTCTTAAAATGTTTATTTATTTCTCTCAAAATTTAAGTCTTTTTGCCACTTTCATTGATATAAAAACATTATATATATTATTTTCCAGTAAATATAAAAAAGGAAATGAAAATCAACTTACAATTGTGTTTGTATGTTGTGTATGATTCTCACATACATACGTCTTTTTTTTTCCAAATAAAAAAAACTATAAAAACTATATTTTATGTATTTCGCTGCTCTTTGTTACTTGGATTTTGAACCCTACAGCTCTTTAGTAGAAAGTATTCGGAAGTTGTGTTGAAACTATTATTTCTTAAAGTGATTTTAAGTTGAATATTAAATTTACAATTACTTTCTGATTCGATTTAACAATTTCCGTCCGTCCTTGTGTGAACAATTGGCAATGTTTTTATGGATCGGTTATAATTTTTAAAATATCAGGACAATACTTGACTTAAATTAAAGATTTAATTGTGACCCTATTATAGATATTTTGAGCAGCCTATTGGTTCAAGATATGTCTTTTAGGGCTAATTCTTCTTGACCCTAATGGTGGGTAGTTACAAAGTATACAACCTTCAATAGAATTGGACATGGGCAATGTCAGACAGGCGACCCAGCCTTGACAGATCTTTCTTGCATTGTCTAACTAATAGGGAAGTGGTAGTATAAGAATTTAATGATAGAAGTGCAGCTTGACTATCGACAAAAATTTCTATGTTGCCTCGAATATTGAGGTCATGTAGTATCCTACAAGCTGACATTATCGCGAATATTTCAGCCTGAAAGACACTACAGTTGTTGGGAAGACGGTGAAGACACCAGAACCAACACCACTGTTGACTTTAGAACCATCTGTAAAGATTCTGGTGGTATATTCGCTCGGTAGGTTACCCCTACACCACTCGCTCCTGGAAGGAACTTTGATTTTGAAAATTCTATCAAAATCCGTGTGTGGGGTAATATAATCGGATAGTTGGTTCAAGATTGGAAGTAATTGGCTTAAAATCTTAGGGTATCCATATGTTCTTGATTTCCAACTTCTGTATGAGTTAAGCCTTGCTGCGCTGCAAGCAGGAACTACACAGGGAGAAAAGGAATTATACACACCTGGTACCAAATTAACACCAAAGAGTTTATAATTTTTCAATAACATCCGTTGTCAAAGTATATATGTACATACGTACGACAACGCAATGTAATGTTGGCAACGCAATGTTGTCAACATTGCAACAATTCGTTGCCGAAATCTAAATTTTATACACATCCGTTGTCTAAATGTTAACAAACGTGGTAAGCTAACTTTTGGCACGTTTGTTAATAGTGAGCTTACCACATTTGTTGACATTTAGACAACGGATGTGTATAAACTTTAGATTTCGACAATGCAATGTTGTCAACATTACATAGTGTTGTCGTACGTATGTATATACTTTGACAACAGATGGTATTGAAAAATTATAAACTGTTTGGTGTCAATTTGGTACCAGGCGTGTATAATTATTTTTCCCTCTGTATATTTATATGTATTTATGTATGTTTATAAAATAGCTTCCATAATAAAACTTTATCACCTTAACAAAACTTAAGTTTTAAATTTTGAACTTAAATCCGCTAGCAAAAGGTTTTATGTGTATAATTTCTATGTTTAGGGAATCATATAATCGGATATACTCGACTATATATTTTGATTTGTTTTTAAATTGTATTTTTCATAAAAATTACTTGCATATGTTTGTAAAAAAAATTAGATTCTTTGTGTGCATTTTGTATCGCTATATGTTGTTTTTTTATTAATGCAAAAATACTGAAAATAAATTACAAATAGTACCAATGTGTTTGAAAACATTTGAGTAATTTATTTGTCACTAATATTTTGTTCTTTTATACTATTTTATTTAATGTTGTTCCAATGATTTCCATAATTTTTGGTACTTATTCAGTGTTACAACTAATTTTTATATTTCAGTTATTTATCTGAGTAAGAAAAGTACCAAAATAGGATGTAGATTTTACCTTCTGCATAAGTAAAAACTTCAAAAAAGTACTTTTTCTTGCGTTGTTGTTTAATTTCTAAAAAGTATCTATGATCTCAACTTTTTTCGTACGACAAGAGACCTAGGTTCGTATTCTGATTTTACACTTTTTTGAGCATGAAACAAAACAACTATTTGTAACTACTTATTTGTGTAGTTATTTGTCAGCGAGAGTTGTAAGTACTTACATCCAATGTCATCACCGTGTTTTTACTAGGATTATTAGAGAACAATATTTAAATATACAATTTTAAGTATAAAATTGTACAAAAATTATCGTACAAAATGTAACCTCACCCTCAAGCCTGATGTTATTTTAATGCCATTGAATGAGTGAGTAATGTTTTTGATGTCAACTTTATGCCACTGTTTTCATACATATGACACATACAATCATATAATTTTTCAAATGTAAGTGGTAATAAGAAGTGGCTGGTTGACTGGCTTTAATAAACAGTGGTCCATTTGAAAATAAAATTATTGCAAATGAAATAAGATAAAAAAATTAAAAAGTAGCAGACAAGACAAAAGTTTTAAAGATATTTCAAATTTCAGCAATATAATTAGTATTTAAATATTTTATTTTATATTTTTTTATAATGTTATTTATTTTCCCAGTCCCACTGTTTGCTATGTTAAGATAAAATGATGCATGATGGGTGTGTATATGTGTTGGGAGTCTGCTTATGTGTATATCTATCATGACAGGCAGAACTTTTTTTACAAGTTTTTAAATTGGCTTAAAAATTTGTCTATAAAAGGAGTATGAGCAAAGGAAAATAAAGAAACAATATTGAAGATATTTTTTTACAAAAGTTTTTTTTTTTTTGGCATTATGTATGTATGTGTAAACCCTGCAGTGCAAATTTAATTTATAACTGTACTGCCTATAAACACTACCCAAATCAGAGTGTCTTATAGATTTTACCATGATCAGAAGTATTTATCTTGGAATTAGGGAAGGAGTTAGTTTAGGTTTCTTTGAGCGTTGTTGGTAATAGTTGTCAAAATTGCTGGGTCCATATGTAATACAACCGTGATAAGATTATGTATTAACACACAAATAAATTTATAAAATTTATAATACATATTTGTATGTAATACGAAATTATTATTGATATTTATACTTTAATGTAACACATGTTACGACAATACATATCAAAGAAAAAAATTAAAATTTATTTTAAATAATTTTCTTTTCAAGCAGAATTTACATACAACTTTGAATTTAAACTTAACTAAGTTGTTTTAGCTTTAAATTGATTTGACAACATACATATATTTAAATAAGTTTAGGATAATTTACAAAACTTTTGATTACTTTTTTTTAACCAGCTGTCGATTTGTATATAGAAAATTTAATGGTCGTAGAACATTCAATAATGTGTGATCATATCATGACTATAGACTAGAATATAGACTAGGCGATATACTATAGACTAGACTATAGACTAGACTATAGACTAGACTATAGACTAGACTATAGACTAGACTATAGACTAGACTATAGACTAGACTAGACTATAGACTAGACTAGACTAGACTATAGACTAGACTAGACTATAGACTAGACTAGACTAGACTAGACTAGACTAGACTAGACTATAGACTAGACTAGACTATAGACTAGACTATAGACTAGACTATAGACTAGACTAGACTATAGACTAGACTAGACTAGACTAGACTATAGACTAGACTATAGACTAGACTATAAACTAGACTATAGACTAGAGTATAGAATAGAGTATAGAATAGACTATAGAATAGACTATAGACTAGACTATAGAATAGACTATAGACTAGACTATAGAATAGACTATAAACTAGACTATAGACTAGACTATAGACTAGACTATAGACTAGACTATAGACTAGACTATAGACTAGACTATAGACTAGACTATAGACTAGACTATAGACTAGACTATAGACTAGACTATAGACTAAACTATAGACTAGACTATAGACTAGACTATAGACTAGACTATAGACTAACTATAGACTAGACTATAGACTAGACTATAGACTAGACTATAGACTAGACTATAGACTAGACTATAGACTAGACTATAGACTAGACTATAGACTAGACTATAGACTAGACTATAGACTAGACTATAGACTAGACTATAGACTAGACTATAGACTAGACTATAGACTAGACTATAGACTAGACTATAGACTAGACTATAGACTAGACTATAGACTAGACTATAGACTAGACTATAGACTAGACTATAGACTAGACTATAGACTAGACTATAGACTAGACTATAGACTAGACTATAGACTAGACTATAGACTAGACTATAGACTAGACTATAGACTAGACTATAGACTAGACTATAGACTAGACTATAGACTAGACTATAGACTAGACTATAGACTAGACTATAGACTAGACTATAGACTAGACTATAGACTAGACTATAGACTAGACTATAGACTAGACTATAGACTAGACTATAGACTAGACTATAGACTAGACTATAGACTAGACTATAGACTAGACTATAGACTAGACTATAGACTAGACTATAGACTAGACTATAGACTAGACTATAGACTAGACTATAGACTAGACTATAGACTAGACTATAGACTAGACTATAGACTAGACTATAGACTAGACTATAGACTAGACTATAGACTAGTCTATAGACTAGACTATAGACTCAAAAATGCTGTTTTCTCCAATTTATTTACTCCCTAAAAGGACTGAATTTTTTTTAAGTACAAAATCTCAGTGTTTTTTCATGTTAAATAGATTTTGATTCCAAAAACAAAAAATTCGGCTCTATTTTTGTGATCACACATATTTTCGATTAAAAATAATATCTGTAATATATCCTTAATAATGCTTTAATTGCAAAAAATAACAAAAATTTGTGGTCACTTGAATGCTCCATTCAAAGGAATTTTTTTAAGTGATATCTTTATTTGATAAGTTGCAAAAGTATCATTGAACAATTAACTACTTAAATTTTCTTCAAACAAGTAGCTAAAATAAACAAGTACCA
>NW_023995108.1:0-110000 GCF_015586225.1 Lucilia sericata | reverse complement strand
CTTGTAACTTTTGTAATACCCAACCGTTAACCATAACACATTTATTATCTGAATGCACAAAACTCCAGTCTACCCGTGATCTTATTTTTAATGGAACCAATCCCTTAGAAGGACTTAAAAACTCCACTAAAAAAAATATTTCTAATTGTATAGAATTTTTTCGAACTATAAACTTATTAAAAAAAATTTAATTTGTATTTTATATGTACATATTTTAAACTCTGTAACTCAATTCTTTAAATCATACAACTAAAGCCGAAAGCCAAAGCAGCTAGTGCTTTATACTTTATTTTAATTATAATTTTCAATTGTAATTAAAATTTTTTAAATAAATAAAATAAATAAATTTAGATTTCGACAACGAATTGTTGCAATGTTGTCAACATTACATAGTGTTGTCGTACGTATGTATATACTTTGACAACGGCTGGTATTGAAAAATTATAAACTGTTTGGTTTCAATTTGGTACCAGGCATGTATATTTCTCTTCCCTCTGTGTAATAACAATTTTTTGCCTATTTTGGGTTTTTATAGGTTATGGCCTTTAATGTAACCTTAAATGAACTATAATTAAAGTCATTGAATTAGTAGTGGTTTGCCTGTTGCTATTATCACTCTCTCTCTCTCTTTTCTATGTTCAAAACTACCTCAATAAACACAATTTTTATTACTGCAAATTCTATTTATAGTCATAAATCTTTAGGTTTTATTTAAAACGTTAGTTTTCAACATTTTTATTGCAATCGTTTTAATTTCTTCTTCTTCTGACTTCCTCCAAGCCAATTGCATCTAATTTCTCATGCATTTATGACACCGTTTTCTAGACTTCATCTTTATGTTGGTATATGTGAGAGCGTACTCCTTAAAGTGTTAGTAAATCACGGATTATAACGTTAAATTTAAGTACAAATGATTTGTGATACTAAATTCGAAATAATAGTTTTTATGTTGAATATCAATAAAAAGCATTTTATTCGAAAATCCATTTAAAATTGTTACGAGTTTGGGTTTTTATGTAGTGAAAAATATGTGATGGAAAAAACAGGAGCATTAACCATAAAAAGGAATTGTTGTAGTAGGATTGTGGGTGGGTGGGTTGCTTTGGAGGCGGTTTGTATACATATAAGGAGTATTTGTTACATGTGTATGTGGTTATATTTGAAGAAGGGTTTCCAGAAAGAGGAGGTGTGTGTTTAAAGTTTTTTCCTTAAAATTGAATGTTCAAATTAAAGTTTATTTATTATACATATATTGATTCAAATATGTCTAATCATCTTTTGAAGAAGTTATATTTTTCCCCATTTTGTTCCAGACACCCTAAAAGGATTTCAGTATTGTTAAAGTTTTTATATAACAACAATATTGTTATTACATTTTCTTTACCCGTATGTGGGTACTTTAACAGTTTTTATATATACGATAGTCGAATTTATATATAAATTCGTATTAAAAACCTATTTAAGCTCGTAAACCTCGCATAATCATATCTCTTTTTTGTCAGTTCTGTACGAGAACATTTTATGACTGAAATAATAAATTTCTTAACTTCTTAAGTTTATCGTAGCCTAGTGTAATAAATTTAAAAAAATTTCGAACAAAAAAGTAGGATTTTGAATATGACCCTCTCCGATTACGATGAAATTCGATATACACATTATTCGTGTATAAATACGAAATTTAAAGTTCTCCAAAATCTCCAAATTCGTTACGGTTTAGATTTTTTCGAGGTTCAAAGTTCATATTTTTTAGGTCTTTTTTAAACAAGCATTTAATTTGTCGTCGTATATTTTCTGAACTATCTATACGATTTTATTCGTTTTAGTCCCTAATTAAAGCCTATATATTGTAGTTTAATATTACTATTGTTAAAATATTATATTTTTAATGCAAGGATAATTATATTCATAAATGTCCTTGAGCTAAGGATATCTCACAATAGGTACTTTCCATTTTTTTGTATTCCTTCACCAAAAGTAGCTTATAGTGTAATAAGCAAAATATAAAGAAATGGGAATGGGACAATGAGGGAATCTCAAGATAATCAGTTTTAGTAAAATAGCGTATATCATTTCCATACAAATTTAAAAATGGCATAAGTTTTGTTAATCAACAATTAATTTTTTGTTTAGCATTTTTCAGAATTTTATTGTGTAGTTTGTTAGTTATGTCGTTAGTTAGTTAGTTAGTTGTGTAGTTAGTTAGTTAGTCGTAGTTAGTTAGTTAGTAGTTAGTAGTAGTTAGTTAGTTAGTTAGTTAGTTAGTTAGTTAGTTAGTTAGTTAGTTAGTTAGGTTAGTTAGTTAGTTAGTTAGTTAGTTAGTTAGTTAGTTAGTTAGTTAGTTAGTTAGTAGTAGTTAGTTAGTTAGTTAGTAGTTAGTTAGTTAGTTAGTTAGTAGTTAGTTAGTTAGTTAGTTAGTTAGTTAGTTAGTTAGTTAGTTAGTTAGTTAGTTAGTTAGTAGTTAGTTAGTTAGTTAGTTAGTTAGTTAGTTAGTTAGTTAGTTAGTTAGTAGTAGTTAGTTAGTTAGTAGTTAGTTAGTTAGTTAGTTAGTTAGTAGTTAGTTAGTTAGTTAGTTAGTAGTTAGTTAGTTAGTTAGTTAGTTAGTTAGTTAGTAGTTAGTTAGTAGTTAGTTAGTTAGTTAGTTAGTTAGTTAGTAGTTAGTTAGTTAGTTAGTTAGTTAGTTAGTTAGTTAGTTAGTTAGTTAGTTAGTTAGTTAGTTAGTTAGTTAGTTAGTTAGTTAGTTAGTTAGTTAGTTAGTTAGTTAGTTAGTTAGTTAGTTAGTAGTTAGTTAGTTAGTTAGTTAGTTAGTTAGTTAGTTAGTTAGTTAGTTAGTTAGTTAGTTAGTTAGTTAGTTAGTTAGTTAGTTAGTTAGTTAGTTAGTTAGTTAGTTAGTTAGTTAGTTAGTAGTTAGTTAGTTAGTTAGTTAGTTAGTTAGTTAGTTAGTTAGTTAGTAGTTAGTTAGTTAGTTAGTTAGTTAGTTAGTTAGTTAGTTAGTTAGTTAGTTAGTTAGTTAGTTAGTTAGTTAGTTAGTTAGTTAGTTAGTTAGTTAGTTAGTTAGTTAGTTAGTTAGTAGTTAGTTAGTTAGTTAGTTAGTTAGTTAGTTAGTTAGTAGTTAGTTAGTTAGTTAGTTAGTTAGTTAGTTAGTTAGTAGTTAGTTAGTTAGTTAGTTAGTTAGTTAGTTAGTTAGTTAGTTAGTTAGTTAGTTAGTTAGTTAGTTAGTTAGTTAGTTAGTTAGTTAGTTAGTTAGTTAGTTAGTTAGTTAGTTAGTTAGTAGTTAGTAGTTAGTTAGTTAGTTAGTTAGTTAGTTAGTTAGTTAGTTAGTTAGTTAGTTAGTTAGTTAGTTAGTTAGTTAGTTAGTTAGTTAGTTAGTTAGTTAGTTAGTTAGTTAGTTAGTTAGTTAGTTAGTTAGTTAGTTAGTTAGTTAGTTAGTTAGTTAGTTAGTTAGTTAGTTAGTTAGTTAGTTAGTTAGTTAGTTAGTTAGTTAGTTAGTTAGTTAGTTAGTTAGTTAGTAGTTAGTTAGTTAGTTAGTTAGTTAGTTAGTAGTTAGTTAGTTAGTTAGTTAGTTAGTTAGTTAGTTAGTTAGTTAGTTAGTTAGTTAGTTAGTTAGTTAGTTAGTTAGTTAGTTAGTTAGTAGTTAGTTAGTTAGTTAGTTAGTTAGTTAGTTAGTTAGTTAGTTAGTTAGTTAGTTAGTTAGTTAGTTAGTTAGTTAGTTAGTTAGTTAGTTAGTTAGTTAGTTAGTTAGTTAGTTAGTTAGTTAGTTAGTTAGTTAGTTAGTTAGTTAGTTAGTTAGTTAGTTAGTTAGTTAGTTAGTTAGTTAGTTAGTTAGTTAGTTAGTTAGTTAGTTAGTTAGTTAGTTAGTTAGTTAGTTAGTTAGTTAGTTAGTTAGTTAGTTAGTTAGTTAGTTAGTTAGTTAGTTAGTTAGTTAGTTAGTTAGTTAGTTAGTTAGTTAGTTAGTTAGTTAGTTAGTTAGTTAGTTAGTTAGTTAGTTAGTTAGTTAGTTAGTTAGTAGTTAGTTAGTTAGTTAGTTAGTTAGTTAGTTAGTTAGTTAGTTAGTTAGTTAGTTAGTTAGTTAGTTAGTTAGTTAGTTAGTTAGTTAGTTAGTTAGTTAGTTAGTTAGTTAGTTAGTTAGTTAGTTAGTAGTTAGTTAGTTAGTTAGTTAGTTAGTTAGTTAGTTAGTTAGTTAGTTAGTTAGTTAGTTAGTTAGTTAGTTAGTTAGTTAGTTAGTTAGTTAGTTAGTTAGTTAGTAGTTAGTTAGTTAGTTAGTTAGTTAGTTAGTTAGTTAGTTAGTTAGTTAGTTAGTTAGTTAGTTAGTTAGTTAGTTAGTTAGTTAGTTAGTTAGTTAGTTAGTTAGTTAGTTAGTTAGTTAGTAGTTAGTTAGTTAGTTAGTTAGTTAGTAGTTAGTAGTTAGTTAGTTAGTTAGTTAGTTAGTTAGTTAGTTAGTTAGTTATGATCAGAGATTTATTTTTAGATTTGGGAGTCCATCAGATCGCTTTTTTATGGAAATAAGCGTGATAACTGATATTCACTATATTTGGAATCAGAGCTGCATTTAAGGATTTTCACCTGATTTAAGGTTTCTCTTATAAAACTTGATCTTGCCTTACTTATATACAGTGGTGGCCATGAGGTTAGCACATTTGGTATCTGTTAAATATAAAATCAAATATTTCCTATAGTTCTTAACTTTTTTAACAAATTCTTTTTTATGCGTAACACATGTCCTTCGAGGATCACGACACATTACATTTTGTTCCACTACTTTGTTGCAGATAGATTTCTTTCTTTCCAAAGTACATCTACCCCGAAAAAAATCTGGACATAAGTTTAGCACAAAATAAAAAAATCATTAAAAAATTAAAAATAAAGCAAAGAAACTGGATAATTTTATGTAATTTCACTTAAAATTTTATATTTTGTAGAATAGTTGCACATTTTGATAATATCATTTCTTCTCCTTGACATAATCTTCACCAGAACCCACTAGAAATTTCATGACATAAATTTTAACTTTCAGCCCATAAATAGGCAAAATTCTTAGGAATTTGTGTTTTATTTGTTGCACCATTTCGTTTAATATGTTCCCTATTGGATTGGGATCTAGAAATTATTCTGGGGGCTGCAAACATGTCAATCTCGCTCGCTTCCAAGAAGCTCCTCTCTGTACTTTTAACATATTTTGGGTCATTGTCGACCAAAAAAACGCCATTTAACTGAACTTTTGTCCACTCATTTTTTTACTAAAATATTTAAGAGTCTATTTTGATAGTCATACTGATCCATTTGTGCATCCACCTTGCGTATAGAACCTCCACTAGCCCGGAAAACGCATCCGAATTCGTCATATTTCACCCATTGTGTTTTATGGTTTTAAATGTACACTTTGGTTGTTGCTGCATGTTTGGAGTACAGCATAATTACATTTTTCCATCAAATTTGATCCTATTAATCTTCAACTAGTATCCTCCAATCATGCAGATAAAGCTAAAGTGTTCCAGAGAAATCATATATCACAATGGGGGGAAATTTCATGGTATTCATTGCATTTTCTTGGCATGCTGTTGGTCCTATATTGATGTTGGATGCAGAAGTGGATCCGTATGACTATCAAAATAGGATCTTAAATACTTTATTAAAAAATCGGAGGACAAAGATGGCGTTTTTGGTCGACATCGACCGTAAATATGCTAAAAGTGCTGAGATGAGCTGCTTGGAAGCGACCGGGATTGTCATGTTTGCAGTGCCCAGTATATTTTCTCGATTCCAATTCAATAGAGAACATATAACATGATATGGACCAACAAATAAAAGCAGAAATCACCAAGAATTTTGCCAATTTATGGGCTGAAATTTCTAGAGGGTTCTGGTGAAGATTATGTCCAGGAGGAGGAATGATATTATCAAAATCTGCAACTATTCCACAAAATATAAAATCTTAAGTGCAATAAGATAAATATAACCGGTTGTTTTGTTTTATTTTTAATTTTTTAATGATTTTTTAATTTTGTGCTAAACTTATGTCCAGATTTTTTTGGGGGTAGATGTACTTTGGAAAGAAAAAAATCTACATGCAACAAAGTAGTGAAACAAAATGTAATGTGTCGTGATCCTCGAAGGACATGTGTTACGCATAAAAAAGAATTTGTTAAAAAAGTTAAGAACTATAGGAAATATTTTATGTTATAGGCAACATATACCAAGTGTGCTAAAATCGTAGCCACCACTGTATCTACAGAAGATAAACATCAATTTTTGACGAAAAATATGCGCACCTATTGACTTCCTGATATGTCATATCTTAAAACATTCCACTCCTTTAAGACACTGCTATCTACTTAAGCATAAAGAGCAGCAATATTGTTTGAAATTATATTAGGACAGTGAATACCGTAGATGATGATGACGACGACCATGATGATGGTCATAATAAAGACAAGTAAAACTCCTTACAAGTGTCTATTGAAATCTATATGCGAAAAAATGTAAATGTATGTAACTCTGGAAACAATTGTAATAATATCAGTCCATGTGCGTATGTCTTACGAATTTTCCCTTAAATGTATGTGCATATCGAAATAAACTTGATAGCAATACGTGTGTGAGAGTAACTAACAGAAAACGTCTTTAAAGAACAACAAAAAAAAAAAAGAAAGTTAAACAAAGTTTCTTTTATTTGTATTTCTAAAAAATAAAACAAAATATTAGTAAGTAATATTGAATGTTCATTTTCTTCTTAAATATTTACATTAGGAGGGTTTACAAACATGACCGTAAAGAATATGAAATATGTTTGTAAAATTTCTAGTTCCGGGAAATTATGAACAATGTTATTATGTTGCCTACATTTAGGCGTCATCTCCTACCTAATATTAAATGGACACTGGACTAAGTCCAGCACATATGTATTTAACTTTTAGCAATATAGTTGTTATTGTATTTGTATTTCTTTATTTATAGATACTTATAATTTAACTTGAATTGAAGTGATGGTTGGTTGTTCATTTTGTGAGGCCAAAATAAATAGAATATTTTTTTTATTGATTTTTAATATCATTTTATATGGCCTGACATAAACAGACAAAAATATAAATAAGAAAAATATACACATTCACATACGCACTTACCCAGACACATACAAACTCTCAGTTTGTCCGTTTATTATACTTGTCTGTCTGTCCGTCCGCACCTACACACATATCATCTCACATACATATACAAACACATCCTAACATATAAAATATTAAGACTCAAACTGAAATTTAATTATACACGTGTATTAGTAATACGAAGAAATAATGATTGTCAGTTCAGACAGTCAGTTTGTCAGTCTGTTGCGAATTTTGATTAAATGTATAGAATATACTGTTTAAAAGAAATATATAGAAATCATTTTAATTGCAAATATACTTAGCATTTAAAATAAACAGTGAAATACATGTATGTATGTATATGTATTGAACAGCATACTCAAGTTAACTCATCTTTAATTCCAATAAAATTCATCAGAAATAACGAAAATTTAACTTGAAGTTTAAATCGACTGGCGATTCTTATATAAACGAATTAAGGAAACAGCGAAAATCTGTGATTCTTAAAATTTTTATTAAAAAAATTAGTTTTTATATAATAACGATCAAATTGAGAATTTGAGAGATCTCGAATTTTCCCTCTCTGGCAGAACATGGATTCCGCGCCAAAAAACCAGGACTCCCTGTTCTAAATTGAAATAGTAGTCTGATGAGGTTTGGTCTTGACTAAAAGGCGGATGATGCAAAACTTCCCGAGAACTTATTTTTAAATAGTTTTTAATGAGGAAAATATTATGGATATTCTGCCCGTCGGTGACCCCCAACCACCGGTCTTCCATATCTTGGTGTTATTGCAATTCGAAGTCTACCGGGTCTATAAACTGCTGGTGTATCACGGCCTTTCCTTGGAATCTTTTAACCTGATGTCTGGTACCGCGGGAAAGTTAAGGTATTTTCGGACTTTGTTTTATCTCAGTTATTAGGGTGTACGTGACAGCTGCCGTTTTAATCAAAACTCGCGGGGAGAGAATTTTGGTTAAAAGACTGATGCACGGTGAAGTAGTGACTGTGAGACTAAGAGTTGGAAATGAGTTGGTGTCAAGTGTATATGATACGGGATGAATGTAGGGGTAAGCGGGCCTTACCCATCTGTAGAGGGCGTGTGTCGGATGTTTGTCTCAATGAATGTGTCGGATGTGTAAGGTACCTCATACAAGTGATACCATTGAATTGTCCTTCCTTCCTTCACAGGGTAAGTTCAGAGTTTACTCTGTTCATTCCAGATTTACGACAATGTGTTGTCCGTGAGTAAGAACAAGTCATCGGCTTATTTGGTGGTCAGTGATTGCATAGCTCGAGTACTTAAGCAAAGTGCTTTTACATGGACCGGCAGAACTATGTACAAAAATGGCCACCG
The DNA here is from genome assembly GCF_015586225.1 of Lucilia sericata. Taxonomy (NCBI): domain Eukaryota; kingdom Metazoa; phylum Arthropoda; class Insecta; order Diptera; family Calliphoridae; genus Lucilia; species Lucilia sericata. Next base: position 101,561 of record NW_023995108.1, on the reverse strand, counting down.
GGGTGTAAGAAGCACAAATGGGCGGTGCGGAGTCGCCTGAAATAAGGCCCACACTACAGGTGTTAACGTAAAGCTCTTCGACTTATTCTGGGCGTCGGAACATGTTTTCTGTGATGGTCTAATGAGAAGCTCATAATATATAGGATCCTTTTAGCGTCATAAATACTTGGCTTTGGTGTTGATCCGAGCATCATATCCGATTTTTTATGCCACGAGTTTGCGAAATTAATCCATTTTTAGCACAAGTAGTGATTAGATGTTCAGTCGTCCTACAAGGTCTTTCGGCTTTAATCAAACGCTCTTCTTTTGTAAGAATCCTGCTGCACGCAAACATTTAGAAATTTCTGCTTAAGTAGCTCCCAATAATTTGATGTTGTGTATGGGAACTTCATAGAATAATGCCTCCAATCAAATATTTTTTGTCTGGCCTGGGCCTTCAATCGAACAAACCATCTCTCTCACGTTATATAAACTTGGTTGAGCTGATTTCTGAAGACATACTAGTATATTTGTAGTAGTTATGAGCTAAGAATCCCAAATCGGAAGATCCGGCTGTTAGGTTGTCCGGTTGTCTAGGTGAAATAATGGACCGATTTGTACCATTTTCAGTGTGGTCCAAGTTTCATCCAATTATCTTAAAAATTGCTGCCTGTGCCTTGCGCACAAGGTTTATATGGACAGCCAGCCAGCCGGACGGATTCCAAGTCCTTTGAGTTTTTATAGCCTACATCACTATGGTGATTATACGACGGTAGATCATTAAAAAGAAACCAATTAAAAAAATAATGTTTGATCGATCACTTCAATTCTCTGTCAAAAAATATCCTGCAGCTTTATTTTATTTTATTGCATTTTTTTATAGTAAATAAATGTTATTTGATTCCTCATTTAATAATATTTTATTCAATTTCTAATTTCAGAAATCAAACATCTGGAGACTCGGTAAGTCAAAACTTTCATTAGATTTTTTTATATTTCTAAAATGGATTTAGTGCGTATCACTTAAAATAGGAATTAAACTTAAAATTATTTGTTACCAATATAAACTGCAACGCTGAGTGTTTCAAGTTTATATAGAAAAATTTTATTGAAGTTAAATGTTCTTTACTTTTGAAGCACAACAAATACATAAGAAACTCAATTAAATCATTTAATTTAGCATTGCATAAATAGTTTTTTTTATTTTCCTATTGTTGTGAGATATTTTTTTATGAATAAGTAACTTAAAGTCCCTTGGAATTGTTGTTAAACTAACAAAAATTAAATAGAATAACAAAAAAATAATATAGCTAAAGGGCTTTTATATAAACAAATACATTTAGATTAAGATAAAATTAAACAAAACTAAAACAAATCTAAAATCCGATTAAAAACAAGTAGACGAAATAAAAGACAAAAGTGAGAGAAGTAGAGAGAAAGAGAGAGAGAGAGAGTGTAGTGGAAGTAAATATAAGTTTTACTATGTAGTTGGTAGTAGATTTTATATTCCCCAAAGATGCAGCTATTGTGTGTTTTCTGTTGTTGTTGTATAAACAAAGAACAAAAAGTACTTACTACAGTGCGTCCACACATAAACAGTAGTTGATATTAATAAGGATAGATACATAAACTTTACACTCTAGATCAAGACTCAAGATTTGGAAAATTTTCTATAAAAGGAGAAAATTTGGAAAATTTTTTTTTATAAAAAGAGAGAGATTTCCGAGAATTTTTTATAAAACTAGAGATTTTGGAAAGTTTTCTATATATAAAAAGTGAAAATTTCCGAAAAGTTTCTATAAAAAGAAAAATTTTCCGAAAAGTTTCTATAAAAAGAGAAATTTTCCGAAAAGTTTCTATAAAAAGAGAAATTTTCCGAAAAGTTTCTATATAAAGAGAAATTTTCCAAAAAGTTTCTATAAAAAGAGCAATTTTCCGAAAAGTTTCTATAAAAAGAGAAAACTTCCGAAAAGTTTCTATAAAAAGAGAAAATTTCCGAAAAGTTTCTATAAAAAGAGAAAATTTCCGAAAAGTTTCTATAAAAAGAGAAAATTTCCGAAAAGTTTCTATAAAAAGAGAAAATTTCCGAAAAGTTTCTATAAAAAGAGAAAATTTCGAAAAGTTTCTATAAAAAGAGAAAATTTCGAAAAATTTCTATAAAAAGAGAAAATTTCAAAAAGTTTCTATAAACAGAGAAATTTTCGAAAATTTCCATAAAGAGAGAAATTTTTGAAAATTTTCTATAAAAAGAGAAATTTTCAAAAAATTTTCTATAAAAAGAGAAATTTTCAAAAAATTTTCTATAAAAAGAGAAATTTTCAAAAAATTTTTTATAAAGAGAGAAATTTTCGAAAATTTCCTTAAAGAGAGAAATTTTCGAAAATTTCCATAAAGAGAGAAATTTTCGAAAATTTCCATAAAGAGAGAAATTTTCGAAAATTTCCATAAAGAGAGAAATTTTCGAAAATTTCCATAAAGAGAGAAATTTTCAAAAATTTTCTATAAAAAGAGAAATTTTCAAAAATTTTCTATAAAAAGAGAAATTTTCAAAAAATTTTCTATAAAGAGAGAAATTTTCGAAAATTTTCTATAAAGAGAGAAATTTTCAAAAAATTTTCTATAAAGAGAGAAATTTTCGAAAATTTCCATAAAGAGAGAAATTTTCGAAAATTTCCATAAAGAGAGAAATTTTCGAAAATTTCCATAAAGAGAGAAATTTTCGAAAATTTCCATAAAGAGAGAAATTTTCAAAAATTTTCTATAAAAAGAGAAATTTTCAAAAAATTTTCTATAAAGAGAGAAATTTTCGAAAATTTTCTATAAAGAGAGAAATTTTCGAAAATTTTCTATAAAGAGAGAAATTTTCGAAAATTTTCTATAAAGAGAGAAATTTTCGAAAATTTTCTATAAAGAGAGAAATTTTCGAAAATTTTCTGTAAAGAGAGAAATTTTCGAAAATTTTCTATAAAGAGAGAAATTTTCGAAAATTTTCTATAAAGAGAGAAATTTTCGAAAATTTTCTATAAAAGAGAAAATTTCGAAAATTTTCTATAAAAGGAGAAATTTTATTAATTTAAAACTTAAGTTGTATTCTTTGAGCTTAGACTGTTAAAGATTGATTCTGCTAAATTGATTTTAATGTAGACTACATTTATAGGAGGAACATTCAAAATAAAACTGTAGCTGTCCTTATTCCTTCTACCAAAACTTTAATAATACAAAATTTCAAAATGGGCATCATAAACTAAACATGAACATGAAAATTTTGAGTTTAAAGATACAATAATCTATGGAGAATAAAACAACGTGCCCATAAGTTATGTAAATGTTTTGTATGTATGGATGGTTGTCGTATATGAATACGTACATGTGTAATATCGTATGCCTGTATGTAGCTTTAGATGTAAAAGATATACGTTTATTAGTGTACTTACTTGATAGTCCTACCAGGAATAATCTGAACAGACAACACACATTTACACAAGTCCCTGTACAGTTAGACTAAAGTATGAACTAACTAACACCTACACCAACAAAACACTGGACTGAATAGATGAATAGATGGACGGAACAGTATGGTTTCTGTTGTACAACACAACAAGTACAACTATTACATCTACTATTGACTGGTACACCTAAACTATATTACTACACATACAGATAAACGCAATACGATTGAGGTATAAATATGTATATGAGGAGTATATGATGCAACCATGTCCATGTGCGTATCTGATTGTGTGTGTCTCTGACCAACATTATTGTGGTTGTAGTATGGATAATGCAGATATGGCACTTGGGTATACTCAATGTCAATTAATATTTCACAATAATAGCAACAACACAAATAACCACTACAAAAAATATATAGATTGAGAACCTGAACGCATGCAGCAATACAAGGTGAGTTTGTATACAAAAGCTTAACTACTTTTAAGTAGTGTTCCAGTTGGAAATTACTAGCTCATATATGTATGGTCATATAAGCACATGCATATTAACCAATTTTTGACATGTTATTTTAGCAATCATGCTATAATATAATTTAAAATTTGTTAAATTAATTTATAACTGCAGTAGGACTGAACTTGAACTGAACTAGGTCATAGATCGTTAGTGGTTATAAAGACTCAAACAACCTGATAACTACCGATACCAGCAGAATAACTTCTGGCTTGTGTCATTAGGACTTAATTTCCACCTGGCCCCACTTTTCTGTCTTCGTCGTATGTAATCTATATGTTTTTGATTCGCTTTTATATGTATGTATGATTGTCGATTTTATTTGTTCGTTCATTGGCACGAGTACGAGTTCTATTTAATACAGATTTTACGGTTATGAGTAGAATTCTTTTCTCTTCTGTTTTTGGTGCAGTTATCTGCACCCAATAGCTAGTATTTTGGTTACACAATTTTCATGTGTTTTAAAAAAGGATTTTATGTTATGTTGTAGTTGGTTTACTCTTGGTATACTGTTTGTTGTTGTCGTCATCGCTCGTATCACATGTTTTGAAGGGCGAAAAGTCTGTTTGCATAAAAGAGTGAACAGGTTAATGTTGTAACAATTTCTCAAGCTCAAGTTGATGCTACGAAGTCCTGATGAGATGACAAATTTTCTGAATATTACTGTGTGTAATACATGATTAAAGACAAAAGAAAATACCCATGTCTCCAAGTTTTGCCCAAAGCTTTGCACTTTTTTCTATGGGCCCTCAAAGACTCGGGACCACGGTGGCATTTTTGCAAAGAAGTGATCATTTTCTGAGGGCAATATCTTGTAAACCGTTCGGAGTTTTGATTAAGTCTCTAAGGCAAAGTTGTAGCTCATAAAGACCAAAAATTGTGGACATGTTAAATCCAAAAAAAAAAAAACTTCATCTTAATATTTTTATTTCAAGTAGAAAGTTTTATAATGTGAAATTGCACTGCATTTATGAACGACACCTATACGTATACTTGTTAATGATTTATTGATATTACAAATATTAAATATACGCATAATTTAGAGAAGCAGTTAAAATATTTTTTAACACGTAAACAGTTCTAGTTCAGTTCTAGTTCAGTTCTAGTTCAGTTCTAGTTCAGTTCTAGTTCAGTTCTAGTTCAGTTCTAGTTCAGTTCTAGTTCAGTTCTAGTTCAGTTCTAGTTCAGTTCTAGTTCAGTTCTAGTTCAGTTCTAGTTCAGTTCTAGTTCAGTTCTAGTTCAGTTCTAGTTCAGTTCTAGTTCAGTTCTAGTTCAGTTCTAGTTCAGTTCTAGTTCAGTTCTAGTTCAGTTCTAGTTCAGTTCTAGTTCAGTTCTAGTTCAGTTCTAGTTCAGTTCTAGTTCAGTTCAGTTCTAGTTCAGTTCTAGTTCAGTTCTAGTTCAGTTCTAGTTCAGTTCTAGTTCAGTTCTAGTTCAGTTCTAGTTCAGTTCTAGTTCAGTTCTAGTTCAGTTCTAGTTCAGTTCTAGTTCAGTTCTATTTCAGTTCTAGTTCAGTTCTAGTTCAGTTCTAGTTCAGTTCTAGTTCAGTTCTAGTTCAGTTCTAGTTCAGTTCTAGTTCAGTTCTAGTTCAGTTCTAGTTCAGTTCTAGTTCAGTTCTAGTTCAGTTCTAGTTCAGTTCTAGTTCAGTTCTAGTTCAGTTCTAGTTCAGTTCTAGTTCAGTTCTAGTTCAGTTCTAGTTCAGTTCTAGTTCAGTTCTAGTTCAGTTCTAGTTCAGTTCTAGTTCAGTTCTAGTTCAGTTCTAGTCAGTTCTAGTTCAGTTCTAGTTCAGTTCTAGTTCAGTTCTAGTTCAGTTCTAGTCAGTCTAGTTCAGTTCTAGTTCAGTTCTAGTTCAGTTCTAGTTCAGTTCTAGTTCAGTTCTAGTCAGTTCTAGTTCTAGTTCAGTTCTAGTTCAGTTCTAGTTCAGTTCTAGTTCAGTTCTAGTTCAGTTCTAGTTCAGTTCTAGTTCAGTTCTAGTTCAGTTCTAGTTCAGTTCTAGTTCAGTTCTAGTTCAGTTCTAGTTCAGTAGTTCAGTTCTAGTTCAGTTGTAGTTCAGTTCTAGTTCAGTTCTAGTTCATTTCTAGTTGTAGTTCTACTTTAGTTCTAGTTGTAGTTGTAGTTCTAGTTCTAATTCTGGTTCAGTTCTAGTTCGGTTCTAGTTCAATTCTAGTTCAGTTCTAGTTCAGTTCTAGTCCAGTTCTAGTTCAGTTCTAGTTTTGTTCTAGTTCAGTTCTAGTTCGAGTTAGTAACTTTCGTAAAAATGTTGTTGAACACACTCTTTTTTCTAACTATTACACGCACTAAAATTTACCTATGAATCGGTAAAGAATCGATCTATAAATGTGTACGTATGTAAGTAGTATTGTTTTGTATATTCACAACAGCAGAGGTGGTAGATATAGTAGTTTGATTTGATTTTGCAAAACAAGGATTACTTAGTATCAAGCACCAATGTTCAATTTTATCTATCTTAGTATTATTATTGTATAGATACTACTCTCCACATTGTTTTGCAGGTAATTATGGTATATAAACATACTTACTACATACATGCAATATATACAAACATAGATTTGTATATGTATGTAAATCGGTGTGCATTCATATATGCCAACAATATTAATATTAACTGAAAGTAGTATCACACACTCTTCAAACCAATGCAATACAGAGTGTAACAGCAGTAATAACAAACTTTAGAAAATAGGTATCGAATAGATTTTCTAGTTATTACGTCTGCATTCGTTTACTTGTTATTTAAATTTTATTTTCGAAACTCATTGTTGGTTTCTGTTGTGGCACTACTTGGTCTTCAGTAAATATAGAAAAGAAAACACAAAATATTTGATTGCAAATATTAAAACTAAATTACATATTGGCATATGTAAAGGGTCAACGCAAAAGTATTTTTGAAAATGTACTAAATTTCAAATTTACCATATAAATGTAATTGGCCACTGTTAGCTATGGCCTTTTCCCATTCTTCTGACAATATATGGATGTCAACTCAAAAACACTGCTTATCTTTTGAGGTCAATAATAATGAACCCTTTTCTGAAGTGAAGCGTACTACGGAGGTAGTTTTCTGCAAAAGATCTGGACTTTGAGGCGATTAAGAAAAACTTCCTGAAAATTTCTTTAGTATTACCTCCTAGTGCCATAGATATTTGGCTTAGGAGTCAATTCGGTTTGTTGGCCGGACTTCATATATCTTATACTTCGGGTTGAAGCGTATACCACCGTTCAAATCCCTTTTCTGGCCTTACCTCCTACATGTTGCCTTATATAACCCTGGATACCTTTAAAACATTTACTTGCAAATATTTATGTATTTTTATTACAGTTTATATATATTTAAAATATGTTAACCAAACAAAAGATGGGTGCATAAGTAATCAAATAATACAGATGAGTATTTTCACATATACATAAACAATCCCCCTAACAATTTGCAATATCGAATTAGGGGGGAAAGTGTCAAAGTGTTTTGTCATGCAGAACTTTATTTGTAATATATTCAGAAGGTATTAAATAAATGTACTTCAGCAGCGATCGAGTGGCTTTGGTGACGTTCTGTTAGCAAAAGCTAAATTTAAAGTCAGATTGTGCAAATATTTTTAACAAATATTTATAGATTTACAACATATCGAAATATTGGGCTTAGACCTAAATTCATAAACTATGTAGCTATATTTGTTAGTATGCTAAAAGCTCTATAGTGACTAAATGAGTTGAGCTGGGGCTTGTTTGCTATTGAAAATATCGGTCAAAAAAGAGAAATTGAACAAAATGTCTGCACAACTTTTAAACCCAACTAAATAACTACCTAAATAAGGAAAATCATTCCAAAACTCGGACTTTTTTAAAACGAAGTGAAAAGATTGTCCCGTTGCCTTCTCTTATTTGCTCATTTGCCTTTTCACCTTCATCTTCCACGTTCGTAAAAGTTATCCCATTCCTATGAATTAACCGACATGATTTCCTTCGCAATAGCTTGCTAGGCATTGTCTTTCTCACTGGTAGAATTATAATTGTAGACTTAGTTAGGAAAGCCATATTTGAAGACTGGGAACTTTTTCTCTTCTTGAGTTTGTTTCTTTATCTCTTTGACTTATAGATTAAAAGAGAAACCGATATCCTGGGTAGTGTTCCGGCATTTTCTCAATATGATCTTCTGGAACATCTTCTTCAAATTCCTCTCTATGCCCTAGAACATATAATTCTCATTCAGTTAAGAATATTTTTTTTAATAAATTGCAATAAATAAATGTTCTGAAATCAAGTCCGAAAAAGGTTTTGGGACGACTGCTCTGATATCAGTTCCTAATTCAAAATAAGTTTAAACATTTTCTCGATTGGCTGAACTCTTAGCAATAACTGAGTCATGGTCCTTTCTAAAATCTTGATATAATCGTTTACTTGTAGACTCTTCCATCCATATACATAAGTATTTACTACATAAAAATCCCTATTATATTTTTATTCAAACAACTTTAAATTATTTATGACACTTTTATTTCATAAATACAAGTACAATTTCGTCAATTTTATACAAGTGTTTTTGTTATATGAATATATGACACAGTTTGTAAGTGCTTGTCTATAAAGAATCCTTATCAACGGATCCATCCATCTATCCAATCATACATTGTCATCAAGTTGAGATGTATTTGTTTAAATAAAAAAAAATGGAAGGGGAAAAGTATCCTCAGCTAATATGTGTGAGTGTGTGTAGGAGAATTTTTGTATGTTTAGCCAAAGAATATAAATTAATACAATTTATCATTTATTTTTTCATTCTTCCATTCTGTTCTTATTCTCCAATTTTTATTTAAGATATATGTATTTTAGGTACTGCTACATAAACAGGAATAAAGTATTCACAGACAGTTTTAGTATATTCTGCAGGATATTTTTTTTTCTGTTCTCTCATGTATGTGTTTAAGTGAATAATTTTGAAAGAAAAAGAAGTTTGATTTATTCAATTATATGTAAACGAATAAGTACATACAGATGTACATATTTAAACACCCACACATACATACTTGCTCATAAGTGTTTGTATTTATACAAACTATGAATGATACCCAGCAAAAATTTTCTTAATTAACCAGGATATATTTTTTTGGTGTATGTCTCTTGATCGATTATTTAGTTCAAAGTTTGTAATAGAATTGATTTTTGACATTGATTAATTGTATTAATCAAAAAAGTTAAGAGATGTAGAGTGGCAAGGGAATACAATTTGATAGAAACCCAAAAGGGATATTTCTGGTGAAAAATTTTGAACTACTCTATGAACTAGTCTATTGGCAAGTCTGTGGATTAGTCTATTGCGCATCTATGGACTAGCCTATTGTCTATGGACTACTCTATTGACTAGTCGGTTGTCATGTTTGTTTACTATTCTATGGACTACTCTATGGATTAGTCTATCTTATGGATTAGTCTTATGTATTAGTCTTATGTATTAGTCTTTTTAATAGTCGGTTTTCTAGTCTTTGGACTAGCCTATTCATCAGTCTGTGACTAGCCTATGGACTAGTATATTGACTATTCTATGAACTAGTCTATTGACTAGTCTACGGACTAGTTTATTGACTAGTCTATGGACTAGTCTATGAACTAGTCTATTTACTAGTCTATGAACTAGTTTATTGACTAGTCTGGACTAGTCTATTGACTAGTCTGTGGATTAGTCTATTGACTAGCCTATGGACTAGTCTATTACGTGATATATTGGCTTGCCTATCGACTAAACCTTTTTACTAGTAGGTCTGCTAGTCTATGGAGTAGCCTCTTCACCAGTCTGTGGATTAGTCTATTACCCTATGGACTATTGACGTTTAAGCTCCCTTAGCTTCTTTCGATTAGGTTTAAACGTGTTTATAACTAGCAGAAGGAAGATCTATAAAATAGTATATGGACAAGTCTATTGACTAGTCTATTGACTAGTCGGTTGACATGTCTGTCTACTAGTCTTTGAACTAGTCTATTGGCAAGTCTGTTGATTAGTCTATTGAGCATCTATGGACCAGTCTATGGACAAGCCTATTGCCTATGGACTACTCTATTGACTAGTCGGTTGTCATGTTTGTTTACAAGTCTATGGACTAGTCTGTGGACTTGCCATTGACCAGTCTGTGGATTAGTCTATTGACTAGCTTCTGGACTAGTCTATTAACTGCTATATTGACTTGCCTATGGACTAGTCTCTTTACTAGTCAGTCTACTAGTCTATGGACTAGCCTATTCGTCAGTCTGTGAATTAGTCTATTGCCCAGGCTGTGGACTAGTCTATGGACAAGTCCATTGACTAGTCTATGGACAAGTCTATTGACTAGTCTATGGACTAGTATATTGATTAGTATATGGACTAGTCTATTGACTAGACTATTGACTAAACTATGGACTAGTCTGTTGACCAGTCTGTGGATTAGTCTATTGACTAGCCTAATACCTGATATATTGACTCGCCTATTTACTTGACTTTTTACTAGTAGGTCTGCTAGTCTATGGAGTAGTCTATTCAACAGTCTATGTATTAATCTATTGCCCTATGGACTATTGACTAGTCGGTTAACAAATCTGTCTAGAAACCTTATTGACTAGTCTATGTACGAGTCCATGTACTAGTCTATGTACTAGTCTATGGACTAGTCCATTGACTAGTATTCAGACTAGCCTATTGAATAATCTATATACTAGCCTATTGACTAATCTATAGACTAGCCTATTGACTAGTCTATTGACCAATCTATGGACTAGTCTATTGACCAATCTATGGACTAGTCTATTGACTAGTATATGGACTAGTCTATAGACTAGTAGGTTCCCATGTCTGTCTACTAGTCTATGGACTATTCTATTGATTAGTGTTTGGATTAGCCTATTGACTAGACAAGTGTTATCCGGATTGATTTGATTGCGGATTATTTAATTCTTTTTTTGATAGTACAACATTTGCTGGGTTGTATTAATACCTATTAAACGTTAAATTTATTCTTCAAAAGCATCAAATCAAAATAAACAATATATTTCTTTTATATTGTTCTTCTTAAAAAAAAATATATAAGAAAAAGTGAAAAAATTAACGAAATGAGAATAGATACGTTTGTTTCATTTCACAGGGTATTTATTTTTTCAAAATTTTTTTTCTTGAAATAAATAGCATTTTTTGTGCTATTTCAATGCATTTGATGTATAACGGAAATGTTAAAGACATTTCCGGTTCGTTACTCCACATGTGTATAAGAATGTATAAGTATGTTTAAAGTGCCTGCGTATGTGTGTGTTAGAGTGTAATTGGTATAAAGATAAGAAAATGAAATCTAAATAAAAAAAGAACAATGACATGAAATCAAATAGAAAATAAAAAAAATAAATGATTCCACTTTCCCAACATTTTACTTTAGACTACATAAACATATACTCTGTCACTCTCAAATAACTTTAACGCCCGGTTTCATTTTCCTCTTCTACTAACTTTAATTTCTTAACTTTTTCTTTTTTTTTTATTGTTTTTTCTTTCTTTATTCATTTAATTTTATTTATATATATTTTTTTGTATTAATGTTTCTCTGATGATGATTTTTTATGTTAACAATCATTATTGTTGCTTAATTTATTCCATTTCCCTGCATGTTTTACAACTTGAGTTGACATTAAATTTGACGTTTTCTCGAAAATCGTTTCATATTAAAGTAACAAATGATCAACATTTAAGCATACAACTTTTCACACATACATTGCTTAAGGGAAAAGGAGAGAACGACAGAGTTACTGAAATAGTATGAACTGTTAAACCAGTAAATAAATTTCATTTTAGGCCACAAATAAAGTTGTGGCTAAGATGATTGCTTAGACAAATTGAACGCTGTAGAGAAAGGGTTTTGTTAATGGCTGAAATGTACAATATGGGTTTTATGAAAATTTACTGCGAAATTAACTTATTGCTTTAAATTTTTCAATTTATGACTACATCGTAATGTGGGTTATTAAGGATTAATCTTAGTTGATTTTTCCTTTTAACATCACATGTTTAATTGTAAATTGTTGCCGTTGTTGAGTGTAGATGTTTTGCGGGAATAGCCGTCATAAAGACCAATAAAGTTGGGACATATCATATGATCCTAAAATGCATAATAGCACAATGGGTCGAGATTTGTCTGTAATCAGGTTTCTAAAATTTCCCCATGATATTTTATATAAGATTTTTGTGTCGGTTCATAAAAATCTTGTTTATTGTCCCTGAACTTATTGTATAAAACTATAGCTAGCAGCATAACAGTAAGTTAGACCCCTAGGGTTCTTGTATGAGTGACCTCAATGAGATAAAACCTTATTAGGTTATAGTTAGGTCAAACATTTAACGCCCTCTTTTCCATAGTGTAACGTTTGTAATTTGTAGTCGCTGACTAACTATCGGGGTTTATAATGTTTGAAAATATTAGGGTGCTAACAAATGCTGCTCAGAATAAAGTCCAGAGAAAGATTACCTGGACTACAGACCAGTCTACAGTAAATACTATTGTCCAAACTATAATCCAGACAATAAGAAAAATCATAACACTACTATAGTCTGTGAAATATATTCCAGACTGTAGAGAAGACTATAGTCCAGAATATCTTAAAACCAATAAGACCATGAACCAGTCGAGACTATAGTCCAAACTATATCGAAGTCTACAATCCATTAATATTTGATTAAATCAATTTTTTCAATCATGAAAAAACATACATCTTAAATATATTCACAAACTTCAATTCATTGATTACACACTATGTCAAAGTCTTTTCCATAAAGACAATTTCAATCCCACATGTAAACTCCGCCTTCAATTCCTGTATTACCCTAATCCCTATAAGTCCATACAAAAATACATTATTAACTATTCCCCTAAAATATCTTGAAATATGTAGTGCAGTAATTTCAATTGAAATTTGTTGGCCAAAAATAAATGTCACAAGCCAGAAATCTACTACATTTTAGATTACATTGCCTTACAACATAAAGCTCGCTCAATGACGACACATCAAACCGATTTTCATTCAACTTTCAATGAGAATATGTGGCCATCATACATGTAGACAAAGTAGGAAATTACAAATGCTTTTCTGTTAATACTCCCCTTCAAATTGTAGCAAATCAAAGTAAATCAGACCACATTACAACACTCATACATAATACTTATGCATATGCCTATGGATTTTTAAGAGGGTTGTGTGTTAAGTTTATTAAAATCTAACTATTTCGATTGCTTCCGTCTAGATTGTAGCACAAACTATTGTCCTAATTGCAGACTACTGTTCAGTCCATAGTGCGGACCACATAGATTATAGTCTAAACTTTAACCCATAGTCCATACTATAGAACAGATAGAATATAGAATATAGTCCACACTGTAATCCAGACAATTTTTCAGACAAAAGTTAGTTTTGCTCAGCTTCTACACTATAAACTAGACTACAGAATAAACAATAGACTAGACAGTAGACTATAGACTAGACTATAGACTATACTATAGACTAGACTATAGACTAGACTATAGACTAGACTATAGACTAGACTATAGACTAGACTATAGACTAGACTATAGACTAGACTAGACTAGACTAGACTATAGACTAGACTATAGACTAGACTATAGACTAGACTATAGACTAGACTATAGACTAGACTATAGACTAGCTATAGACTAGAACTAAGACTAGACTATAGACTAGACTATAGACTAGACTATACTAGACTATAGACTAGACTATAGCTAGACTATAGACTAGACTATAGACTAGACTATAGACTAGACTATAGACTAGACTATAGACTAGACGATAGACTAGACTATAGACTAGACTATAGACTAGACTATAGACTAGACTATAGACTAGACTATAGACTAGACTATAGACTAGACTATAGACTAGACTATAGACTAGACTATAGACTAGACTATAGACTAGACTATAGACTAGACTAAGACTAGACTATAGACTAGACTATAGACTACTATAGACTAGACTAGACTAGACTATAGACTAGACTATAGACTAGACTAAGACTAGACTATAGACTAGACTATAGACTAGACTATAGACTCTAGACTATAGACTAGACTATAGACTAACTATAGACTAGACTATAGACTAGACTATAGACTAGACTATAGACTAGACTATAGACTCGACTATAGACTAGACCTATAGACTAGACTATAGACAGACTATAGACTACTATAGACTATAGACTAACTATAGACTAGACATAGACTACTATAGACTAGACTATAGACTAGACTATAGACTAGACTATAGACTAGACTATAGACTAGACTATAGACTAGACTATAGACTAGACTATAGACTAGACTATAGACTAGACTATAGACTAGACTATAGACTAGACTATAGACTAGACTATAGACTAGACTATAGACTAGACTATAGACTAGACTATAGACTAGACTATAGACTAGACTATAGACTAGACTATAGACTAGACTATAGACTAGACTATAGACTAGACATAGACTACTATAGACTACACTATAGACTAGACTATAGACTAGACTATAGACTAGACTATAGACTAGACTATAGACTAGACTATAGACTAGACTATAGACTAGACTATAGACTAGACTATAGACTAGACTATAGACTAGACTATAGACTAGACTATAGACTAGACTATAGACTAGACTATAGACTAGACTAGACTATAGACTAGACTAGACTATAGACTAGACTAGACTATAGACTAGACTATAGACTAGACTATAGACTAGACTATAGACTAGACTAGACTATAGACTAGACTAGACTATAGACTAGACTATAGACTAGACTATAGACTAGACTATAGACTAGACTATAGACTAGACTATAGACTAGACTATAGACTAGACTATAGACTAGACTATAGACTAGACTATAGACTAGACTATAGACTAGACTATAGACTAGACTATAGACTAGACTATAGACTAGACTATAGACTAGACTATAGACTAGACTATAGACTAGACTATAGACTAGACTATAGACTAGACTATAGACTAGACTATAGACTAGACTATAGACTAGACTATAGACTAGACTATAGACTAGACTAGACTAGACTAGACTAGACTATAGACTATAGACTAGACTATAGACTAGACTATAGACTAGACTATAGACTAGACTATAGACTAGACTATAGACTAGACTATAGACTAGACTATAGACTAGACTATAGACTAGACTATAGACTAGACTATAGACTAGACTATAGACTAGACTATAGACTAGACTATAGACTAGACTATAGACTAGACTATAGACTAGACTATAGACTAGACTATAGACTAGACTATAGACTAGACTATAGACTAGACTATAGACTAGACTATAGACTAGACTATAGACTAGACTATAGACTAGACTATAGACTAGACTATAGACTAGACTATAGACTAGACTATAGACTAGACTATAGACTAGACTATAGACTAGACTATAGACTAGACTATAGACTAGACTATAGACTAGACTATAGACTAGACTATAGACTAGACTATAGACTAGACTATAGACTAGACTATAGACTAGACTATAGACTAGACTATAGACTAGACTATAGACTAGACTATAGACTAGACTATAGACTAGACTATAGACTAGACTATAGACTAGACTATAGACTAGACTATAGACTAGACTATAGACTAGACTATAGACTAGACTATAGACTAGACTATAGACTAGACTATAGACTAGACTATAGACTAGACTATAGACTAGACTATAGACTAGACTATAGACTAGACTATAGACTAGACTATAGACTAGACTATAGACTAGACTATAGACTAGACTATAGACTAGACTATAGACTAGACTATAGACTAGACTATAGACTAGACTATAGACTAGACTATAGACTAGACTATAGACTAGACTATAGACTAGACTATAGACTAGACTATAGACTAGACTATAGACTAGACTATAGACTAGACTATAGACTAGACTATAGACTAGACTATAGACTATAGACTAGACTATAGACTAGACTATAGACTAGACTATAGACTAGACTATAGACTAGACTATAGACTAGACTATAGACTAGACTATAGACTAGACTATAGACTAGACTATAGACTAGACTATAGACTAGACTATAGACTAGACTATAGACTAGACTATAGACTAGACTATAGACTAGACTATAGACTAGACTATAGACTAGACTATAGACTAGACTATAGACTAGACTATAGACTAGACTATAGACTAGACTATAGACTAGACTATAGACTAGACTATAGACTAGACTATAGACTAGACTATAGACTAGACTATAGACTAGACTATAGACTAGACTATAGACTAGACTATAGACTAGACTATAGACTAGACTATAGACTAGACTATAGACTAGACTATAGACTAGACTATAGACTAGACTATAGACTAGACTATAGACTAGACTATAGACTAGACTATAGACTAGACTATAGATTAGACTATAGACTAGACTATAGACTAGACTATAGACTAGACTATAGACTAGACTATAGACTAGACTATAGACTAGACTATAGACTAGACTATAGACTAGACTATAGACTAGACTATAGACTAGACTATAGATTAGACTATAGACTAGACTATAGACTAGACTATAGACTAGACTATAGACTAGACTATAGACTAGACTATAGACTAGACTATAGACTAGACTATAGACTAGACTAGACTATAGACTAGACTATAGACTAGACTATAGACTAGACTATAGACTAGGCTATAGACTAGACTATAGACTAGACTATAGACTAGACTATAGACTAGACTGTAGACTAGACTGTAGACTAGGCTATAGACTAGACTATAGACTAGACTATAGACTAGACTATAGACTAGACTATAGACTAGACTATAGACTAGACTATAGACTAGACTATAGACTAGACTATAGACTAGACTATAGACTAGACTATAGACTAGACTATAGACTAGACTATAGACTAGACTATAGACTAGACTATAGACTAGACTATAGACTAGACTATAGACTAGACTATAGACTAGACTATAGACTAGACTATAGACTAGACTATAGACTAGACTATAGACTAGACTATAGACTAGACTATAGACTAGACTATAGACTAGACTATAGACTAGACTATAGACTAGACTATTCATTAGTCTAAAGTTTATACTATTGTCCAGATTTAATTAATTATAGTTGACTTTAAAAGATTTGGCTACAGTTTTAAAGATTTTGACCTAATTTTTTTCAATTACAAGAAAGTCCCAAAAAACGGCTTAAAACCCTTAAATTCAAAGAATTTGTTTAACAAAATTTCAGAAAAAAGATAAATAAAACAACAAACAGTTGAATAAATATTAGAACTCGTTAGTATGTAGATATAATGTACAGATGTATGTAAGTCATCGTTACAATATCTCAACCTATTGAATAATATACAACATTTTACCACTTTACTTACCGTCATGGTTTGCAACGGCAAACACCAGAGTACGGCCCCACTTTTATTTTGGTTTTCAACAACGCAATCATCATCGTCGTCATCATCATCAGCAGCAGCAACAATTGATAGAACATCAGTATACTAAATTGTGTGTTCTTCTTATTGTTGCGGGATGCTGATTCTAATGGTGATATATGTACCTTTGTAAATCTACAAATCTACATTCACATGAACATGTTCTATTTTATGGCCACATACTTACTTTCCTTTACATTAAAACAAACTCCCAAACATGTATTCATTCATTGATTCCATGCTTACATATGAGTCGTGTAGTGTATTGTAACCAACCATCCAGTCATCCACCATCCAGTCTTTCATTTCATTCTTTTTTTGTTGGATTTTTTTTTAATTTTTTTTGTTTAGTGCTGCTTTCTCTCTACTCAACACATTAATATTTTATGGCAAATTCGTGTGTTTACCTTCAATTGGATTTTGTGCTTTGAATTTCTAATACTGAACAGCTTGGATAAAATTCTATAATCAACACGGTACCATTGAATTTGTATTCCCTAAAATATCTTAGAGTTTTTGTTAACATTTAAGGAAACTGCTAACTGTTTTTATCAAAATTGTTTAATTTCTGGTCATAAATATTGTTAGTTTCATTTATTGCAATTTTATTGTTATTAGGCTATTAAATTAGGTTAAGGTTCTTTTTTTCTGCATAAAGTTGAAGTAAATTTTCATTTACTCTTTTAGTGACATTACTTATTTAAATTTTGTACTGTACATTAGAGTCGTCCTCGTTTCATCTTTATTATTTTTTGTATAATTTTTTTGCTTTATTATGACACTCAGCATTAGTAATCATACTTACATTTTGTATTGATTCCATTCACTAAATCATTAACATTTTTATTAAAGATTTTTTTTGTTATTTTTTTTCGGAACGATTTGCTTTGGTTTTTGGTCAATATTCTTTTAGATTTTAGTTTAATGATTTTGACACCTTTGGAATACATATTGTAATAATATTAAATATTAATGTACACAGAGGAAAAATTAAAGATTGACACACAATTTGCGGACATATTGAACCGTTTGAAATCCCTCTTTTTTATAGACAATTTTTGAATTTATCTGTTTTTATAGCGTATTTGAGAGAAATTCTCTGAAACTTTTTCTCATTTGGTGAAACATTTTAGAAAATTTATATTTTTACAAAAAAAGTTCGCATAAAATTTTCGAAAAATTTCTCTTTTAAGAAATTCTCTTTTAATAGAAAAGATTTTGAAACTTTCACTTTTGATAAATAAATTTCTCTTTATAGAAAAGTTTTAGAAAATTTTTAGAACTTTTATATTTTTATAGGATTTTTTAAGCTTTCTCTTTTTTTTTAGAATTTTTTTCTGGAAAATTTCTCTTTCTTTGAAAATTTCTCTTATCATAGAAAATTTTTAGGAAAATTTCTATTTTTATAGATAATTATTCGGAAAATTTCTCTTTTTATAGAAAATTATTCGGAAAATTTCTCTTTTTATAGAAAATTATTCGGAAAATTTCTCTTTTTATAGAAAATTATTCAGAAAATTTCTCTTTTATAGAAAATTTGTGGAAAATTTATATTTTTATAGAAAATTTTTCGGAAAATTTCTCTTTTTATAGAAAATTTTTTCGAAAATTTCTATTTTTATAGAAAATTATTCGGAAAATTTCTCTTTTTATAGAAAATTATTCGGAAAATTTCTCTTTTTATAGAAAATTATTCGGAAAATTTCTCTTTTTATAGAAAATTTTCGGAAAATTTCGCTTTTTAGAGAAAATTTTTTGGAAAATTTCTCTTTTTAGAGAAAATTTTTCGGAAAATTTCTCTTTTTAGAGAAAATTTTTCGGAAAATTTCTCTTTTATAGAAAATTTTTCGGAAAATTTCTCTTTTTATAGAAAATTATTCGGGAAATTTCTCTTTTTATAGAAAATTTTCGCAAAATTTCTCTTTTTTTATAGAAAATTTTCGCAAAATTTCACTTTTTATAGAAAATTTTCGCAAAATTTCTTTTTTTATAGAAAATTTTCGAAAAATTTCTCTTTTTTATAGAACATTTTCGGAAAAATTCTCTTTTTTATAGAACATTTTCGGAAAATTTCTCCTTTTTATAGAACATTTTCGGAAAATTTCTATTTTTTATAGCACATTTTCGGCAAATTTGTCTCTTTTTATAGAAAATTTCTCTTTTTGTAGAAAACTTTTCGGAAAATTTCTCTTTTTATAGAAAAAATTTCGGAAAATTTATCTTTTTATAGAAAATTTTTCGGAAAATTTCTCTTTTTAGAGAAAATTTTTCGGAAAATTTCTCTTTTTAGAGAAAATTTTTCGGAAAATTTCTCTTTTTAGAGAAAACTTTTCGGAAAATTTCTCTTTTTAGAGAAAATATTTCGGAAAATTTCTCTTTTTATAGAAAATTTTTCGGAAAATTTCTCTTTTAATAGAAAATTATTCGGAAAATTTCTCTTTTTATAGAAAATTATTCGGAGAATTTCTCTTTTATAGAAAATTCATTTTTATTCTTTTTATAGAAAATTTTCGAAAAATTTCTCTTTTTTATAGAACATTTTCGGAAATTTTCTCTTTTTTATAAAACATTTTCGGAAAATTTCTCCTTTTTATAGAACATTTTCGGAAAATTTCTATTTTTTACAGCAAATTTTCGGCAAATTTATAGAAAACTTTCAGAAAATTTCTCTATTTCTATTTTCGGAAAATTTCTCTTTTTATAAAACATTTTCGGAAAATTTCTCTTTTTTATAGAATATTTTCGGCAAATTTCTCTTTTTATGGAAAACTTTCGGAAAATTTCTCTATTTCTTATAAAAAAATTTTCGGAAAATTTCTCTATTTTTTATTGAAAATTTTCGGAAAATTTATCTTTTTCTTATAGAAAATTTTGTTCTTATAGAAAATTTTTGGAAAAATTCCGTTTTTCTTATAGAAAATTTTCGGAAAATTTCTCTTTTGTAGAAAATTTTGTGAAAATTTATCTTTTTGTAGAAAATGTTTGGAAAATTTCTCTTTTTGTAGAAAATTATCGGGAAATTTCTTTTTTTATAGAAGATTTTCGGACAATTTCTCTTTATATAAAAAATTTCCCTTTTTATAGAAAATTTTCGAAAAAATTCTCTTTTTGTAGAAAATTTTCGAAAAAAATTATCTTTTTATAGACAATTTTCGAAAAAATTTCTCTTTTTATAGAAACATTTCGAAAAATTTCTCTTTTTATAGACATTTTTCGAATTTCTCTTTTTATTCAAAATTTCGAAAAATTTTCTTTTCATTGAAAATTTTCGGAAAACTTCTGCTTATTTCTCTCAGTGTTGTTTAGTAATATATTGTTACGAATGAAAATAGACAGATTATTATATTGTACAATGTACATACTATTTGTATTTGTAACAGATTACATTCGTATTAAGTTAAATTACTCATGTACATTCAAGTACGGAGAAGTACTTACAATAATACTTACAAAGTAATCTAATACATATAATGAATTGAATTGATCGTATGACACTTATCAAGGCTTAGAATTTAATTAAGCTATTGCACAGTGGGGCAGAATGGAAATTTTTTGGAAATAAATCTGGCATTTCTAAACGGCTGATCCGATCGGGATAAAATTTGGCGTGAGCGTAGCCAAGGAGTATTCGAGTTTAAGTTTTGAAGATGAACCCTGCAGATGCCCCAGGGACGGCGCTGTGGCGGCTCAAAGTAGGGTACCTACGACATGTAAAATTTTTAAACTCGTGCCATTTTTTGTTTTTCACCCAAATACAAAGATTTTTATATTTTGTGAAAGCGCTCGACGAGATCTTGAAAAAACATGCTTGGACATACTACTTATCTCTTATAATATCCGAGTTATAGGCATTTAAAAATTTAGTGATACAAAATTTACCATACCTTGGTCCGCCTTTTTTTGAATACCGGGCGTAATTTTGGACCAAATGGACTCAATTTTTTCTTGTTAGTTAGACAACAAAATTTCCAATAATATACAAAAAATTTCAGATCAATATCGTTTACAGATCCAAAAATATACGTTTTTTAATTTAAAAATTCAAAAAATTTTAGATTTTTGGCGTTTTTTTTGCCAAAAATGTGTCTTAACTCTTTTATTAATAAATAAAATTTTTATTAAGAACATATAACAATTTTATAGTTTTCTAAAAGGTATCTTTACGCAGAACGCTTTGGCGTAAAAAACTTGTCCTATTTTTTGAAAATGTTGCCACTGCGTCCTTCCGAATATGACCTATTTTTTATCAAAACTTCAACTTTGGGCGACATGTTCTAAAATCCCAAAGCTGGGATCAGAAAACTGAAAGCAGTTTTGGAAACCTCAATATGTTTTCTATTTACTCCAAAAGTATTTTCCCAGCCCTGAAAGAAATGTGGACCCTATGGGCAAAAAAGTAAAAAATCCCATTTTTGGCATTTTCATTCCTATTTTTGGGAATTGCGGGATGCCCTTTGACCTTTTCAATTTTTTTTTGCATATTCTTATTTGAAATGACAAATTTAACAAGCGTTGAAAATTTCATTGAGTTTTGTTCATAAATAAAGATTTTGTCATATATTACATATTTGTTTAATTTCTAAAACTATGATTTATATCAAAATTTTAATAGGATCGCAGATAGCTACAACAATTTAGTCCATATTTATCCCTTAATATCATTTTTTAGTTAGATATGGAAATTCTCGACCCTTTACAAAAAATTTCAAGCCAATATCTCAATTACATTCAAAAATATATTCATTTAAACCTGTGTCCTTTAATTTCATCTTTTTCATATTTTAGTATTAAGTATGACAGCACATATTTAAATCTTATATTTACCTATTTTCTATTTGTTTGCTTATCCTTATAATTGAAAGGTCCTATTATGCTTAAATTTTCAAAAATTTATAACTATTTTTTACCTAAATTTTTTAGACAGATCATTTCGTTCTGTTTCGTTTATGATCATGTAGGTAAAAATATACAGGTAATGATAATTTCGATTCATTCACTAATAAGAAATATCAATGACTGAATTACAGGTTATAGTAATATAGTCCTAAATGTTAATAGGTAGACAATTCGTAATTTTTTACTTTGGAATACCTGTATCGGAAATGACAAGAATTGGTATATAAGTAAACTTCTCAGATTTTAAGTACCATATTTAATAAATCTACAATGAAGATTACATTAAAGTACGAAGAGTTGTGTTCCGTTTTATGGAGTATATCTTCAAAAGGGCCAGAAAGAATTGAAGACATTTCAAATTATATAAAAACTACATATAGTAGAAAAGTAGACAAAACAGGCATATCAAAAATTGAAAACTTTTTGATGTAAAAAGTAAGTCTGTGGATGGAAATCAAGAGAAATTTCGATTAAAATTTTGTAGTTGGATGGAAACTACTACGGAAATCTCAACTTACAACACATCAACAGGAGCGCCTTGCAAGTCATACGAAGACTTATGTTCAAGGTCAAAAAAAAAGAGGGTCACACAAAAACTTTTTTGAATCTCAAGTGAGGATATTGCTGATACATTTAACGAAATGCTGAAAAAGGAAAACCAACCTATGGATGTCGTACATATTGCAACTATTCTTCCTAATGCATCACCAAAACGACTTAAGCGAATTGTGGAAAATATACCAACTCCAACATCATAATCAAATTTTACTGAAGAGGAAGCAATAGCGCTTATGTTGGAACTGGGTCTCAGTCGAAATAAGTACTAAATATTAAGGAAAGCTCTGCATGAAAAAGGACACAATATATTACCATCATACAAGGCGATCCAGGACAAAAAACAAACTATCCTACTAAATCAACAAAAAATAATGAAGAATTGAAAGAACTGAGAGCTGCGGAAAAAAGCAGAATCCAAGAAGAATTTAAAGTTCAGATGGGATTAAACATCGACAAACCACTTTCAAGTTGCGGTAGTACAAATGACGGTAATACGTCGAGAAGGTTTTTTCGTGATTTTGAAATTACTTTAAAAATAACTGGAATCGACAAGGAGTTGCTTCGAAGAGTTAACACTATTTTAATGGCACTGAATAGTAAACATAAAATTAATGGAAATCGATTTGGGGAATATACATCTGAAATTTCTAAATTACTTGTATCTCTGTATCCATGGAGGGAACTAACACCAACAGTACACAAAGTATTGTGTCATGGCCAAATAATAATTGAATCGAATATTCTTCCACTTTGAGAGTTAACAGAAGAAGCCCAGGAAGCGAGGAATCGAGATTTTAAGCATGTTCAACTATTCAGCTCAAGAAAATGCTCCAGGCAATCACAGAATGAAGATATTTTTAATAGTTAACTTCTATCTTCTGATCCTGTTCTTTCAACTATGCGAAAAAGATGGATTTGTTATGAAACTCAATCATCTCAAAACAAGGAAGATTTAAAGGACTTATATTACCTTCTGGATATGTATACCGATATGACAGATTATTTTATAGAAAATAAGTAGTGTTAGGAATTAACTATATAAGTAGGTTGTAAGAATTAATTGTATTATGTTTAAGATAAACTTTTCAAATAAAAAAAGCTATTATACTAACTGATGATATTGTATTAAATTGTGTTTTATATTTCGGTGGGCGGGAAAGGTGGTTTGTGTGGGGTGATTTAGGTGTTGTTGTGCGTGGCTCATAATAAAATTATAACTTTTTATTGTATATACAATAATTTTAAAAATTGTCCAAATATTTTATTCAACACCAAATGTATGTTCTGTCATACTTAATACTAAAATATGAAAAATATGAAATTAAAGGACACAGGTTTAAATGAACATATTTTTGAATGTAATTGAGATATTGGCTTGAAATTTTTTGTAAAGGGTCGAGAATTTCCATATCTAACTAAAAAATGATATTAAGGGATAAATATGGACTAAATTGTTGTAGCTATCTGCGACCCTATTAAAATTTTGATATAAATCATAGTTTTAGAAATTAAACAAATATGTAATATATGACAAAATCTTTATTTATGAACAAAACTCAATGAAATTTTCAACGCTTGTTAAATTTGTCATTTAAAATAAGAAAATGAAAAAAAAAAATTTGAAAAGGTCAAAGGGCATCCCGCAATTCCCAAAATAGGAATGAAAATCCCAAAAATGGGATTTTTTACTTTTTTGCCCATAGGGTCCACATTTCTTTCAGGGCTGGGAAAATACTTTTGGAGTAAATAGAAAACATATTGAGGTTTCCAAAAGTGCTTTCAGTTTTCTGATCCCAGCTTTGGGATTTTAGAACATGTCGCCCAAAGTTGAAGTTTTGATAAAAAATAGGTCACATTCGGAAGGACGCAGTGGCAACATTTTCAAAAAATAGGACAAGTTTTTTACGCCAAAGCGTTCTGCGTAAAGATACCTTTTAGAAAACTATAAAATTGTTTTATGTTCTTAAAGAAAATTTTATTTTATTAATAAAAGAGTTAAGACACATTTTTGGCAAAAAAACGCCAAAAATCTAAAATTTTTTGAATTTTTAAATTAAAAAACGTATATTTTTGGATCAGTAAATGATATTGATCTGAAATTTTTTGTATATTATTAGAAATTTTGTTGTCTAACTAACAAGAAAAAATTGAGTCCATTTGGTCCAAAATTACGCCCGGTATTCAAAAAAAGGCGGACCAAGGTATGGTAAATTTTGTATCACTAAATTTTTAAATGCCTATAACTCGGATATTATAAGAGATAAGTAGTATGTCCAAGCATGTTTTTTCAAGATCTCGTCGAGCGCTTTCACAAAATATAAAAATCTTTGTATTTGGGTGAAAAACAAAAAAATGGCACGAGTTTAAAAATTTTACATGTCGTAGGTACCCTACTTTGAGCCGCCACAGCGCCGTCCCTGGGGCATCTGCAGGGTTCATCTTCTAAACTTAAACTCGAATACTCCTTGGCTACGCTCACGCCAAATTTTATCCCGATCGGATCAGCCGTTTAGAAATGCCAGATTTATTTCCAAAAAATTTCCATTCTGCCCCACTGTGTATTGTGGTAAATAGTTATTGGTTATGAGATGAAAAGGATAGGAAAAGTAAAGGGAAGAAAATACATTTGTTTAAATATGATTTGAATCATTTACACATTAGAATTATATGTATAAGAGGAAATTGTAAATGTTTATAAAATAATAAAAACATATAAGTCATTTATTCTTTCCTTTATAGTCATTCTTTAAATTTTAGTGAAAAGCTTTGTTTCTTGCCCAAAATTAAACTTAAAGTTTTGACAAAAAGAACAACAATTGCTAATATAAATCCTCGCATCTAAACAATTAAATAACAAATAAAATGTCCCTGAATTATAATAAAAAACAACGTTGTTCTTCCACTACCTTATAAAAAAGCAACAATAAAGTTAATTTAAAAGCAGCTTCTTAAACTTTGTTGTTTTTTAATTCTCTTCTAAAGTATTTAACGTTGTAACTGGTGACATGCAAAGCATATTAATTGAAGGCACAACTGGAGACCAGGTAATTTCCAATATATAAAGGAAATACAGTGTACACATTACAGGATGGGTAGTATAAGCCTTACCTTTTTCCACTCCCTAAAATACATAATAAATGGAATGCTGTGCCTCAACTGCTGGTGTTAGGGGGGGTCACCCATTCAGTAATTGTTAGAATGTATTAAATTTATTATGTTGTCCTTTGCTCCGCCAGGATCTCTTTTTATGTACATTTATTTGGTTTATGCCACAATGTGCTTTTGTTTTTTGTGTATTTTATTTATTTTTTTCCTGTTTCTTTGTTTTTGTTATTGCTGTTGCATACTACTTGAGTTTTTAAATCTTAATTGTGCGGTACTTGTAGAATAATTGCTTAGAGACTTGAATAAGAAGTATTATTATTATTGTAGGAATGAAATCTAATGTATAGAACAAAGACAACATTTATTTTATGACATCATTAAAAGTGCAAAACATTTTTATGAACTTCAAAATTTTTTAATTAACTTTTTTTCTGAATTTTTTCTATTTACTTTGTGTGTGTAATGAAAGGCTATAAATCTTTAAAGAAGTAAAATTAAATAAATTTTAAATATGTATGTTCAATTAAGTCAACTCTAGACGATCCACTATACAATTATAGTCGACACTCTAGTCAATTCTCATGGGGAAACTTTAGTCAACTGTAGTCTACTTTTTATATAATTATAGTCAACACTCTAGTGAACTCTCAATGCGAATCTAGTCTACTCTCTAGCACAAATCTAGTCGACTCTCTGGTGTACCATCTAATGAGATCTATCGTATTCTTTAGACAACTCCAGCCGAATATAGTCGATAACCCTAGATTCGCTTCTCTAGATACTTTAGTGGCCTCTAGTTAGACAACTCCAGTATAACCATAGAGTCGCTTCACTAGGCGAATCCGACTCTCTATTGAATTCTAGTTGACTTCAATCGACTATAGTCGATTCTAGTTAACTCACTTGTAAACTAGTTGACCCTATAGTCGGCTATCTAGTTAACTCTAGTTGACAAATCAAGTTGAATCTCTTGTCAACTCTAGTCGATCCTCTAGTCAAACATTACTTGGCCCTGTATACAAGTCACGTGGTATTCTCTGTTATCAGCTCTAGTCCACTCTCTTTTAAATTTATATCGATTCTTTGGTCAATTTAAGACAACATTCTAGTCGACTCAACACTTGTTGAATCTCTATTCTACCATCTAGACGACTCTCTAGTTAATCAACTAACCTATTCTCTAGGCAACTCCATTCGACAACCATTCCCTAGTCGACTTGTTAGTAAACACTTTAGACAACTCTCTAGTCAACAATTTAGTCAAATCTATTCGACTCTCTAGACAACTCCGTTCCACTATAATTAACTCTCTAAAAAAATTCCAGCCGACTATAGTCGATAACCCTAGATTCGCTTCTCTAGACATTTTAGGGGTATCTAGTTAGACAACTCCAGTCGACAACCCTAGAGTCGATTCTCTAGGCGAATTCGACTCTCTATTGAATTCTAGTTGACTTCAGTCGCTA
This sequence comes from Lucilia sericata, assembly GCF_015586225.1. NCBI lineage: Eukaryota > Metazoa > Arthropoda > Insecta > Diptera > Calliphoridae > Lucilia > Lucilia sericata. The sequence goes on along the minus strand of NW_023995108.1, from coordinate 74,038 downwards.
TAGTCGATTCTAGTTAACTCACTAGTAAACTAGTTGACCCTCTAGTCGACTATCTAGTCAACTATAGTTGGCAAATCAAGTTGAATCGGCTCTGTATACAAGTCTTTTAAATTTATATCGATTCTTTAGTCAACTTTCTTTCTAGTCGACTCTAGTCGACTCAACACTTGTGGAATCTCTATTCTACCATCTAGGCGATTCTCTAGTTAATCATCTATTGAAATCTAACCGATTATCTAGGTAACTCCATTCGACAACCATTCTCTAGTCGACTTGTTAGTAAACACCTGGACAACTTTAGTCGGCTCTCTAGTCAACAATTTACACAAATCTATTCGACTCTATAGAAAACTCTGCTCCACTATAATCAACTCTCTAGATAACTCCAGTTGACAACCCTATAGTTGATTATCTGGCCGACTCCAACTTTCTAGTCTACTCTAGTTGAAACTGTAGGTAACTGCCGTCGACTCTCTAGACAACTTCAACCGATTCTACACATAACTCTAGTCGATTTTGTAAACAACACAAGTCGACTATCTAGTCACCCATCCTGTCAAATTTAGTCGTCTCTATCGTCACCTTCTCTCGAATATAGTCTCTATAGCCTACAGACGATTCTCTAGTTGTCTCTGGTCAACTTTTTAGTCAACTCTAGCCGATTCTCTAGTCATCTGTACTCAACTGTAGGCAATTGCAGTCGACTCTCTAGACAATTCCAGCCGATTCTACACACAACTCTAGTCGATTTTGTAGTCACCCATCCTATCAAATTTAGTCGTCTCTATCGTCAACTTCTCCCGACTATAGTCGACAACCCTAGAGGCGATTCTCAAGTCGTATCTGGTCAACTTTTTAGTCAAACTCTAGCCGATTCTCTAGTCATCTCTACTCGGCTCTCTGTTCAAGTCTCTCTAGCTCATTTTTCTTTAAATTTGTATCGATTCTCATGTCAGCTCTTTGGTGTGTGTGTTCTAGAAAACTCTGCTCCACTATAATCAACTCTCTAGACAACTCCAGTCGACCACCCTATAGTTGATTATCTGGCCGACTCCAACTTTATAGTCTACTCTAGTTGAAACTGTAGGTAACTGCAGTCGACTCTCTAGACAACTTCAGCCGATTCTACACACAACTCTAGTCTATTTTGTAGTCAACACAAGTCGTCTATCTAGTCACCCATCCTGTCGTCTCTATCGTCAGTCGGGAGAAGGACTATAGTCGACAACTCTAGAGGCGATTCTCAAGTCGTATCTGGTCAACCTTTTAGTCAACTCTAGCCGATTCTCTAGTCATCTCTACTCGGCTCTCTGTTTAAGTCTCTCTAGTTCACTCTTCTTTAAATTTGTATTAATACTTAAGTTCAACTCTTTGGTCAACTCGTAAGTCAACATTCTAGTAAACTCTAGTCCACTATCTACTTGTGGAATCTCTATTCTATTCAGTACTTAACTCTGGACTATATCTAGTTAACTCTCGTCTACTCTCTATACAACTCTAGTCGACCCCTAGTCAACCATATAATCATATAATAGTCGTCAAACCTTGATTCGATTCTCTAGTCGATTTTGTAGTAAACATTTTAGCCAACTTAAGTCGATTTTCTACTAAACCGTTGGAAACTTTAATCTACTCAACTCTATCCTACCCTCTAGTTAACTCTAGTCTACTTCCTAGTGAACTCTAGTTGACTCTCTGGTCAGCTAAATATATCTTTAGTCGACTCTTCAGTCAACTTTAGTCGATTCTTTAGTCGACTCTTTAGTCAATTTTAGTTGACTCTCTACCGGGTTAACATTTAACAACTGTAGTCAACTCTCTATGCAACTCTTGTGGAATCTCTAATAACTCTAGACCACTACAGATCTCTATTCAACTACCTGTTTTACTTAAGTTGATTCTATAATCAACCGTAGTCAACTCAGAATAATCAAGTAGGATTTAAGGAGAAATAGGCAACGGATGTTGGTTTCCTTATATAAATAATTTTAAAACATTTGAGTTTTAATAGAAACCATGACATCTTGCTTTTTCAAGTTGGTTCTCTAGTCAACTCTTTAATCGCTCTCTGTCAAGGCTAGTTGACTCACTAGTCAACTCTAGTCTACTCTTACCGATTTTCTATTTAACTCCAGTCCAGCCTAGTCGAGTATCTGTTAACTTATAGTTGACTTCTTAGTCTTCTCTATTAGACTCTCTTTTCAATGCTGCTCGACTTCCTAGTCAACTCTAGACGATTCATTATTCTATTCGGGTCGGCTCTACTCAACATTTTTTAAAGTCTAGTCGACACTTTACAAAACTATATATAGTCTACTATCTAATCAGCACCAATAAACTAACTAGTCGATTTTTTATTGACTCTTTTATCGACTTCCCTCGGCTTGACTTAAGTCTATTCTATATTCAACTGTAGTCGTTTTTCTAGGCGACTCTTAAGTCAACACTAATCGTCTCTGTAATCTACTATACCGGTAAATAGAAAAGTAATACAAAACTTAATTTTCAAGAAATTATAAACTTAAGTAAAAGTAAAATTCCATTTGACATACATTTCCATTTAAGTTTATTCAAGTCAAAGTACTAAGTACTACTGTACTGTTTTTCATTAAATTATAAAACTTAGTTTTACCTTGAAATCCAACAGCTTTAAACTGGTTTAATTATTTCTTTTTTCTTCTCTTTATTTATGAATTACCAAGGAAATGTTATTTCCACTTGTTTAACAACTTGAATATTAAAATCTCTTTAGACTTTCCTTATGTCCCTTAATCCGATTCATTTTATTTTAAAATTTTTGTACTATTTTCTTCAGAATTTATTTTTTTTACAATTTTCTTTTTAGTTTTTTCTTTTTTATACTTTTAAGTCAATAACTTATTAAACCTTATGTGGCCTGGCAAATGTTTTACTTATTTCTCTACCAACAACTTTAGTTTCCTTTATTTAGTCAACAGGAAATCAACAAAAAAAATGTTTACTCCCCTTTGAGGCAAATTCCTGTTCTTTTTTCATTCTACTTCTTATTTTCGTTTATTGTATTTATTATTTTTTTTTTTTATATAACTTTTTTTGTCTTTCTTACAAACACCCATTTTTATGGTTATAAATCTTATGGTTATTTTAAGGGAACATTGAAAATAGAAAAACCAAATTGTATATAAACTGTGTGTATGTCTATCTATTTGTCCGTCCATCTTTAGTTTTTTTTTGGTTGAATGTACAAGTATTTATTTTATTATTGTGAATTTGATTTCAATTTTGTGTTTTATTTTATTTAGATTTTTTATTTTTATTTTTCTCTGTCTTCTAGTTTTGATTGTATTTTTATACAACAACATATTTCTTTATTGCAATTTAAACACACTTGTTATAAACAAATTTTTAGATTTTCCATACACATATAGATTTGGTATTAAAAAAATTTATATAGAACAATTACATACGTACACAGAATAATCAAGTAGAATTTTAGGAGAAATAGACAACGGCTGTTGGTTTCCTTATATACGACTAGCTCTTACTCTATTCAAGTTGGTTCTTTAGTCACAAATCTAGTTGACACTTTTATCCGCTCTCTGTCTAGTCTATTCGATTATATAGTCAATTCTTTTTAACTAAATTTAGTTGACTCTCTAGTCTACTCTAACCGATTTTCTATTTAACTCCAGTCGACTATTTAGCCATAGAGAACCTAGTCAAAACTCTGTTAATTTTAGTTGACTTCTTAGTCTACCTCTCTACTCTCTGCTACTAGTCTACTCTCATTTTAATGCTACTCGACTTCCTTGTCAACTTTAGACGACTAGAGTCGAACATCTAGTCAACTCTCTACTTAACTACTTTTATCAACTCCAACTATAGTCGTCTGTCTTTTCATATATAGATAACTCTTTAATCGACTTCCTAGTCAACTCTAGACGACACTTCATTTTGTTCTCGTCAGCTCTAGCCAATTCCAGTCGAACATCTAGTCAACTCTCTACTTAACTACTTTTATCAACTCCAACTCTAGTTGTCTGTCTTTTCATATATAGACGACTCTTTAATCGACTTCCGAGTCAAAACAACTGAACTCGGTAGTCAACTCTAATCGGCTCTCTATTTACCACTAGTCGACTATTCAGTCAACCCTTGTAAACTTTTGTCTAGTCAATTCTGGTCGAGTCTCTAGTCTATTTAGTGGACTTTCTATAGAACACAATAGTTGAACCTCTAGTCAACTCTCTTGACTATTTTTGTTGTCTATCTATACAACTCTCTACTTTCTAGGTATCTTTTTGCATCTCTCTACTAGAGAGTCTTTAGTCGACTCTTTAAGAAACTCTAGTCAAAGCAACTAAACTCAGTAGTCAACTCTAATCGGCTCTCTATTCACCACTAGTCGACTATTCAGTCAACCCTTGTAAACTTTTGTCTACAGTCTATTCAATTCTGGTCAAGTCTCTAGTCTATTTAGTGGACTTTCTATAGAACACTATAGTCGAACCTCTAGTTAACTCTCTTGACTACTTTTGTTGACTATCTACACAACTCTCTACTTTCTAGGTATCTTTTGGCATATCTCTACTAGAGAGTCTCTAGTGGTCTCTTTAAGAAACTCTAGTCAAAGCAACTAAACTCAGTAGTCAACTCTAATCGGCTCTCTATTCACCACTAGTCGACCTTTCAGTCAACCCTTGTAAACTTTTGTCTACAGTCTAGTCAATTCTGGTCGAATCTCTAGTTTATTTAGTGGACTTTCTATAGAATACTATAGTCGAACCTCTAGTCAACTCTCTTGACTACTTTTGTTGACTATCTACATAACTCTCGAACTAGACTCAACACTCCACTATATAGACAACGGTACTCGACCCTCTGATCCACTTTCTAGATATCTTCTGGCACCTCTCTACTAGAGAGTATCTAGTCGACTATCTCATCAAGTCTATGGTCAACTATACTCGGCTCTAGTCAAATCTTTTCTCTCAACTCTATAACTAACTATATTCTACATTTAGGTCAACACTAGTTGATTATCACTCTTAAACTAACTCTGGTCGACACTCTAGTAAACTATATTCGACTTTATTGAAAATTCTATTCGACTCTCTTGAACATTTTTTCGCTCTCGATTCTTAATCAACTTTAGTGGTCTATCTATTAAATACTAGTCGACTTTTTAGCCAGCTCTAGTCAACTATAGTAAACTCCCAATTAAACTCTAGTCCATTCTTATGTCATTTCTAGTTAACTGTCTAGACTACTATGGTAGACTGTGTAGTCATATCTAGTCTAGCCAACTCTTTAGTCTGCTCTAGACGACTCTATATTCAACACTAGTTAACTCTCTTGTCAAGTGTATTCATTTCGACACGACACTCTTCTCAACTGCAGTCGACTCTCTCGTCAGATTTAGTCGATACCTTAATTGACACTGTACACAGAAAGAAAAAATCCTGTACTAAATTTAACTTTATTGTTCTTAACTTTAGCCTAAAACGTATCTAAAATTTAAAGAATGGTTTTATTACCTAAAACAATTAATTACTCATTTCTAAAATGATTATAGATCGAGATTAATGAAACAAATCGGTAGGAAAATGACTTTAACTAAATAGGAATATAAATTTTTTATCAAGTTATACTTGAAATCTTGTTAATCGGATTACTAAAATCGTATTTCTCACTTAATTCAATCCCATTTCTTACTTAAATCAAAAATACATTCACTCGCATCCTAACATGTAATTCTCATTTGTAATTCAAATGTAATTCAACTATTTTTTTTGTAATTAATTTTTTTGGCTGAAATGTTCGGAATTCTAAAATCAAGTACAAATTGAACTCAAATCAAGCCTATTTTGGGATTAATTTAATACTTTATATTCTATTTTTGTCAATTCTATTTGACGTTCTAGTCAAATCTAGTCGATTAACTGTCTTTAAGTATTAAATTCCTACTTTAAGGTATTCAAAATTCTAATACCCATAACCAATACATAAAAACATTTCTATTTACATACACAAATATGTTTATATAAATTTCCATATGGTATTAAAAATCATAACGCCAAAAACATAAAGGATCATATCAAAAAAAAAAAAAAGGTAAGAAAATATTGAATAAAAAAGCAAAAAAAACAAAAATATTCAGAAAATATTTCATATGTTTATGTTTGATTCAACGCCTCTAGCTGATGTGTATCGTTTTATGCATATTTCCATTTAAATCAGATTTAGTATTTTATATTCCTACATACACATGAACATATACATATGTATGAATGTCTATGTTTGATACTCACACATGTATGAATAACAATAATTCATATGTTTGTTTGTGCCATTGGAAATTTACTGTATTTCTTAAGATATTTATGGAGTAAAAGAAATAAATAAATATATAAATATTTAAAAAAATATATATATTGATACACTCGTATGAACAAAATTTTTGTAAAAGAAGATGAGAAAATAAAATGTCTAAAGAATTTTTGAAAAGACATATTTATGTGTTTGTTGCTATGTAAAAGTAGTTGTAAATAAATATACATATGTACTTTTAGTTGTATACAATATGTTTTTGATTGAATATTGTTGTAGACTTATATATTGATGTGTATTTGTTGTAATATTCTTTTGGGACACTATTGAAATTATTTTAATTTTTGATATTATTCAATTTGAAAATATTGTTCTTAAGAAGTTATCTTTAAACATTTTTAGGCTTAGTTGGTATTACAAGTTTTACACTTTAAACTAGCTGCCTGAAGATTCTTTTGAGTTGTCTAAAAAGCCGTCTGGAGTTAAACAGATTTAACAAAAAAAAGTTCAGTGATGGGATTATTAGTAATTCAGAGCCACCTAGAGATTTAAACAGACTTGCTTAGAGAGTAGAGACTAAAGTAATTTGGTGAGGCGACTAGATTTGTCTAAGATTTAACAGAATATATGACTAGATAGAATTGATTTCATAGTGGACTAAAGACTATAATTGTATAAAGAAACTATATTCGCCTCTTGAGCCATTTCTAGTTGACTCTCTTGGCAGCTAAAGTTGATTATCTAGTCAACACGGCTTTAGCCGACACTCTTGGCAACTCTAGCGGCCACACTTGGCAACTCCAGTTGACACTTTAGCAACTATAATCAACACTAGATGATTATCTGGATAATTATTGTCGACGCTTAAGGAATTCTAGTTCACTTTTAAGCGAACTCTCTAGGAAAGTCTATTAGAGAAAATTCTATTCGACTATAGTCAAGCCTAGTTGACCCATTTAAAGCTTTCTAGTAAAAAAAGATGACTAGAGTCGACTAGAGTATAGTTCAGTTAGTTAGTTAGTAGTTAGTTAAATAGGTAGTTTAGTTAGTTAGTTAGTTAGTAGTTAGTTAGTTAGTGTAGTTAGTTAGTTAGTTAGTTAGTTAGTTAGTTAGTTAGTTAGTTAGTTAGTTAGTTAGTTAGTTAGTTAGTTAGTTAGTTAGCTAGTTAGTTAGTTTAGTTAGTTAGTTAGTTAGTTAGTTAGTTAGTTAGTTAGTTAGTTAGTTAGTTAGTTAGTTAGTTAAGGTTAGTTAGTTAGTTAGTTAGTTTAGTTAGTTAGTTAGTTTAGTTAGTTAGTTAGTTAGTTAGTTAGTTAGTTAGTTAGTTAGTTAGTTAGTTAGTTAGGTTAGTTAGTTAGTTAGTTAGTTAGTTAGTTAGTTAGTTAGTTAGTTAGTTAGTTAGTTAGTTAGTTAGTTAGTTAGTTAGTTAGTTAGTTAGTTAGTTAGTTAGTTAGTTAGTTAGTTAGTTAGTTAGTTAGTTAGTTAGTTAGTTAGTTAGTTAGTTAGTTAGTTAGTTAGTTAGTTAGTTAGTTAGTTAGTTAGTTAGTTAGTTAGTTAGTTAGTTAGTTAGTTAGTTAGTTAGTTAGTTAGTTAGTTAGTTAGTTAGTTTTAGTTAGTTAGTAGTTAGTTAGTTAGTTAGTTAGTTAGTTAGTTAGGTTAGTTCGTTAGTTAGTTAGTTAGTTAGTTAGTTAGTTAGTAGTTAGTTAGTTAGTTAGTTAGTTAGTTAGTTAGTTAGTTAGTTAGTTAGTTAGTTAGTTAGTTAGTTAGTAGGTTAGTTAGTTAGTTAGTTAGTTAGTTAGTTAGTTAGTTAGTTAGTTAGTTAGTTAGTTAGTTAGTTAGTTAGTTAGTTAGTTAGTTAGTTAGTTAGTTAGTTAGTTAGTTAGTTAGTTAGTTAGTTAGTTAGTTAGTTAGTTAGTTAGTAGTTAGTTAGTTAGTTAGTTCGTTAGTTAGTTAGTTAGTTAGTTAGTTAGTTAGTTAGTTAGTTAGTTAGTTAGTTAGTTAGTTAGTTAGTTAGTTAGTTAGTTAGTTAGTTAGTTAGTTAGTTAGTTAGTTAGTTAGTTAGTTAGTTAGTTAGTTAGTTAGTTAGTTAGTTAGTTAGTTAGTTAGTTAGTAGTTAGTTAGTTAGTTAGTTAGTTAGTTAGTTAGTTAGTTAGTTAGTTAGTTAGTTAGTTAGTTAGTTAGTTAGTTAGTTAGTTAGTTAGTTAGTTAGTTAGTTAGTTAGTTAGTTAGTTAGTTAGTTAGTTAGTTAGTTAGTTAGTTAGTTAGTTAGTTAGTTAGTTAGTTAGTTAGTTAGTTAGTTAGTTAGTTAGTTAGTTAGTTAGTTAGTTAGTTAGTTAGTAGTTAGTTAGTTAGTTAGTTAGTTAGTTAGTTAGTTAGTTAGTTAGTTAGTTAGTTAGTTAGTTAGTAGTTAGTTAGTTAGTTAGTTAGTTAGTTAGTTAGTTAGTTAGTAGTTAGTTAGTTAGTAGTTAGTTAGTTAGTTAGAGTTAGTTAGTTAGTTAGTTAGTTAGTAGTTAGTTAGTTAGTTAGTAGTTAGTTAGTAGTTAGTTAGTTAGTTAGTGCCAATTGTAGTTGACAAGAGAGTGGAGATTGTCTTGAGTGACATTTAAAATTAGTTTCATCTCTATACTTCTTTCAATAAATTAACTTCGTCTTTTGATTTCCAAAAAAACTAAATATCGAAGTTCCTCTTCCGGCTCTTTAAAGCTCTAAACTATAAAGCAACTTAATTTGCATACTATTTTTTAGTTTTAAAAAAATCTTTTATTTATTCTTTTCTGTACTTCACTATCAAACACATGTCACTGTTGAAGTTAAATAGAAATCTTAGACCTTAAAATTTTGTTTATTTTTCATGTTTCTTCGTTCTGGGATGGTAGCCTACTTTGTTCTACAACCCAGCAAAAACTTATATTGAAAACTAATGAGTTAAAAAAGCTAAAAAGCCACTTTCACTACTTAATAGCATTTTACTCACTACTTACTTATTTCTTTGTACGTCAAAACACAGATAAATGTACTAAATGTATGTCGTTATTAGAGTACGTAAAAGTAATGCAGTCGGTATTTAGTACTCATTGAAAAGTAAGTAGTTATGCAAATACAAGACATTACCAAGTTTTTGCTGGGATACTATAGCTATGTTTTTTTGTCTCTCAAAATTTTTTGGTAAATTTTCCAGTACATTGTTTTTAGAAAATGTCTGTGTGGTGATGCTTATTTAAGATGTCCTAACATTGTTAGAAAGAATGATTGTATTACCCAGGTGTTTGTTTTAGATATAGACACACAAACACACACACACATATACACGGAGGAAAAAACAATGTTTATTTAGAAAATATTTCTACAATGTTGGCAAAAATGTTACAGGTTATAGTTTAGAAGGGAAAACTTTGGGCCCGTATGTTAAATCGGTCAAAAAAATGTCTCTTTCTGTAAGTTTGGAAATGAACTTTCTTAAACTATTTAATCTAACCAGATGGTCAGTGTTAATAGTCATTGATATATTCGGGATAAAGTCAAACCATTAGAGATCCTATACGACGACTATGTATTTATAATCACTTTTCTGCTTGGCTTCTATCGTTGGTACCAAATGTTCGCCTTTCCCGAAGGTATACATTTTTGGTTACACAGTATTTCATGCTTAGTTTGTACAACATGTTGTTGTTATTGGAATTTGTTTGCTTTTTTTGTTGCAATTGTTTGTTACATCTCAAAAATGTGTTCTTAGTACTACAGTTTATTATTGTTCACCAGTACTTGTATATTGTTGGTCTTTCCTTTGGCTAAACCGGATATATGATTTTGACAAATTTTAAAACACAAGACCATAAGAAATTCATTGTATTTACTTCCGGTTCGTTTTTTTATGTTTTTTGTTTGTTTGATCAAATTGACCTCGAAAGAAATAAAAACTAATATAAAATTTTATTGAGCATCACAAAGATGTCTGAGGAGAATGTGAAGTGAAGGATGTTATGAGTAGTTTTTAATAACTATAAAAAATAATGAAAACTTTGAAGTTATTTCATTAGTTTTATATAAAATAACTGGCGAATCTTTTATAATAATAGTCTTTTTATGAGTTTTATTAATAATATCCCTTACTATTTCTTTTTAATATCCATTAAAACGCAAAACAATTTAAAATTACAAATGAATTAAAATCCTTAAATTTAAACAACTTTCAAGGATTACTAATTTCTTAATTAAACCCTCATTGGTATCTATATCCATATTACAAAATCTTGATCTTCTTACGTAAAGCATCTCATTCTCTAAAACCCCATAGACCTCTTCAATCGGCAGTGTTATCTCTACTTCATTGGGTGTCATAAGTTTGCGTGCATCTTTACGAAAGTTCTCTACACTTTTCTTCATATTTTCATGAGCCAAAATGAAACTTTTCAAAGTTATAATATCACTCGTCTTATTATTGCGCAAATATTTTGCTTCAATCTTATCAATATCGGCTATAAGACGTAATAAAAGAAAATCGGCATAACGTTTCTTCACCTCCAGTTGGGTCAATTCATCATACCAATGTACCGTATGTGTGTTCGACATTATAATGATACCCACAAATATGATTTTTAACATAATCACTAAGATTATCAACATTATGGCAAATTGTTTCCAATTCATGATAACAGAATTGTACAAGATTTTTCCAATAGATCAAATCTTTATTATTCTGCTTAAGCTCAAAGTGAAGAAAGCCCACTATCACGATTGTAAGATAGAAATGAACCATATGCATGGATAGTGATCTTGAAAGATGTGATGTAATTTTTGTAAAATTCTTCGAAATGACAACATATTCTTATAATGTTATGTTATATAAATAGTTCTTTTATATTTTCAATTATTTTATTTTTATATATATTTTATGTATTTAGATTTTTTGTTAAAAAATTTTGACAAATTTTTATAAAAACAAATAAGTTGTTAACAATAATTTGGATATTGATAATTGAAACGTTATGGGATAAAGAACACGGAATTGTGAATAAATAATTTCAGAAATTACTTTGTATTTGTATATTAGAGTGTTCCTTTAACATAATTAAACCATGAGAACATTTTACAGTTCCCTGTGAATCTAGGATATATTTTCCAAAATAGAGCTTCCAAAAACCACGTTCAGTTTAGTTCAGTTCTGTCAGTTCTAGTTCAGTTCTAGTTCAGTTCTAGTTCAGTTCTAGTTCAGTTCTAGTTCAGTTCTAGTTCAGTTCTAGTTCAGTTCTAGTTCAGTTCTAGTTCAGTTCTAGTTCAGTTCTAGTTCAGTTCTAGTCAGTTCTAGTTCAGTTCTAGTTCAGTTCTAGTTCAGTTCTAGTTTCAGTTTCTAGTTCAGTTCTAGTTCAGTTCTAGTTCAGTTCTAGTTCAGTTCTAGTTCAGTTCTAGTTCAGTTCTAGTTCAGTTCTAGTTCAGTTCTAGTTCAGTTCTAGTTCAGTTCTAGTTCAGTTCTAGTTCAGTTCTAGTTCAGTTCTAGTTCAGTTCTAGTTCAGTTCTAGTTCAGTTCTAGTTCAGTTCTAGTTCAGTTCTAGTTGTGTTCTAGTTCAGTTCTAGTTCAGTTCTAGTTCAGTTCTAGTTGTGTTCTAGTTCAGTTCTAGTTCAGTTCTAGTTCAGTTCTAGTTCAGTTCTAGTTCAGTTCTAGTTCAGTTCTAGTTCAGTTCTAGTTCAGTTCTAGTTCAGTTCTAGTTCAGTTCTAGTTCAGTTCTAGTTCAGTTCTAGTTCAGTTCTAGTTCAAGTTCTAGTTCAGTTCTAGTTCAGTTCTAGTTCAGTTCTAGTTCAGTTCTAGTTCAGTTCTAGTTCAGTTCTAGTTCAGTTCTAGTTCAGTTCTAGTTCAGTTCTAGTTCAGTTCTAGTTCAGTTCTAGTTCAGTTCTAGTTCAGTTCTAGTTCAGTTCTAGTTCAGTTCTAGTTCAGTTCTAGTTCAGTTCTAGTTCAGTTCTAGTTTCAGTTCTAGTTCAGTTCTAGTTCAGTTCTAGTTCAGTTCTAGTTCGTTCTAGTTCAGTTCTATTCTTCTAGTTCAGTTCTAGTTCAGTTTCTAGTTCAGTTCTAGTTCAGTTCTAGTTCAGTTCTAGTTCAGTTCTAGTTCAGTTCTAGTTCAGTTCTAGTTCAGTTCTAGTTTCAGTTCTAGTTCAGTTCTAGTTCAGTTCTAGTTCAGTTTTATGTTCAGTCTAGTTCAGTTTCTAGTTCAGTTCTAGTTCAGTTTCATTCTAGTTCAGTTCTAGTTTCAGTTTCTAGTTCAGCTCTAGTTCAGTTCTAGTTCTAGTTCTAGTTCAGTTCTAGTTCAGTTCTAGTTCAGTTCTAGTTCAGTTCTAGTTCAGTTCCAGTTCAGTTCTAGTTCAGTTCTTAGTTCAGTTCTAGTTCAGTTTCTAGTTCAGTCTAGTCAGTTCTAGTTCAGTTCTAGTTCAGTTCTAGTTCAGTTCTAGTTCAGTTTATCAGTTCTAGTTCAGTTCTAGTTCAGTTCTAGTTCAGTTCTAGTTCAGTTCTAGTTTCAGTTCTAGTTCAGTTCTAGTTCAGTTCTAGTTCAGTTCTAGTTCAGTTCTAGTTCAGTTCTAGTTCAGTTCTAGTTCAGTTCTAGTTCAGTTCTAGTTCAGTTCTAGTTCAGTTCTAGTTCAGTTCTAGTTCAGTTCTAGTTCAGTTCTAGTTCAGTTCTAGTTCAGTTCTAGTTCAGTTCTAGTTCAGTTCTAGTTCAGTTCTAGTTCAGTTCTAGTTCAGTTCTAGTTCAGTTCTAGTTCAGTTCTAGTTCAGTTCTAGTTCAGTTCTAGTTCAGTTCTAGTTCAGTTCTAGTTCAGTTTAGTTCAGTTCTAGTTCAGTTCTAGTTCAGTTCTAGTTCAGTTCTAGTTCAGTTCTAGTTCAGTTCTAGTTCAGTTCTAGTTCAGTTCTAGTTCAGTTCTAGTTCAGTTCTAGTTCAGTTCTAGTTCAGTTCTAGTTCAGTTCTAGTTCAGTTCTAGTTCAGTCTAGTTCAGTTCTAGTTCAGTTCTAGTTCAGTTCTAGTTCAGTTCTAGTTCAGTTCTAGTTCAGTTCTAGTTCAGTTCTAGTTCAGTTCTAGTTTAGTTCTAGTTCAGTTCTAGTTCAGTTCTAGTTCAGTTCTAGTTCAGTTCTAGTTCAGTTCTAGTTCAGTTCTAGTTCAGTTCTAGTTCAGTTTAGTTCAGTTCTAGTTCAGTTCTAGTTCAGTTCTAGTTCAGTTCTAGTTCAGTTCTAGTTCAGTTCTAGTTCAGTTCTAGTTCAGTTCTAGTTCAGTTCTAGTTCAGTTCTAGTTCAGTTCTAGTTCAGTTCTAGTTCAGTTCTAGTTCAGTTCTAGTTCAGTTCTAGTTCAGTTCTAGTTCAGTTCTAGTTCAGTTCTAGTTCAGTTCTAGTTCAGTTCTAGTTCAGTTCTAGTTCAGTTCTAGTTCAGTTCTAGTTCAGTTCTAGTTCAGTTCTAGTTCAGTTCTAGTTCAGTTCTAGTTCAGTTCAAGTTCAGTTCAAGTTCAGTACAAGTTCAGTTCTAGTTCAGTTCTAGTTCAGTTCTAGTTCAGTTCTAGTTCAGTTCTAGTTCAGTTCTAGTTCAGTTCTAGTTCAGTTCTAGTTCAGTTCTAGTTCAGTTCTAGTTCAGTTCTAGTTCAGTTCTAGTTCAGTTCTAGTTCAGTTCTAGTTCAGTTCTAGTTCAGTTCTAGTTCAGTTCTAGTTCAGTTCTAGTTCAGTTCTAGTTCAGTTCTAGTTCAGTTCTAGTTCAGTTCTAGTTCAGTTCTAGTTCAGTTCTAGTTCAGTTCTAGTTCAGTTCTAGTTCAGTTCTAGTTCAGTTCTAGTTCAGTTCTAGTTCAGTTCTAGTTCAGTTCTAGTTCAGTTCTAGTTCAGTTCTAGTTCAGTTCTAGTTCAGTTCTAGAATTTATATACTATTAAGATTTGCGCTATTAGTCCTCTCACATCCTACCACTAGATTAGGATTAAACAAAATTGTAATTATTTTTAATCAAAACTGATTTCTTTTTTGAAAGCTATTTTGCAACAAAAAGGCATAATTTATTAATTTTTTAGTATTTTTTATTAAATCTACAACTATATAAAATAATAAACAGAGAAAAGAAAATATTTTACAACAATGATAAAAAACACACGATAAAAAAGAATGTAATAATATTAATACTCTAAATGCTACACTAATGCTCTTAAATACACGTGCTCCTTAAATCAATTCGAATGGCTCTTTGTATCCTTTGAAATCTGGTACGAAGTGTGTGTCCTTTTTAATTTCTCTTTTACATGAGGCAATAGTGGATTAAATGTTTTTATTTGTCGTGGATGATGATGATGACGATTTCCAAGGCGATGAGAATAATGCTGATGAGGTGGAGGAGGACCTTTTGGTTTTGCAGGTGGTGGTGAATGATGACGATGATGTGAGTGTGGTGGTGCTATTGGTTTCTGTTGATAGTAGTGCTTATGTATCGTTATGGGACGACGGCTATCACGCAAACGTTGTCTTTTCCGTAGTTGCTGTAATTTTTGACGTTTAATTGTATTCACTGTTGGCTTGACACCGAACAGCAAGTGCAGAGCGGGCTTGATGAGGAAACTTAAACCGATGAAACCAAGGAAACCAAAACTACCGGTGATATGAGCGAAAAGAGAAAGACGGCCAGTGTGAAAGGATTGATGATGGTAAAGAATGCAATGAATTTGACAAACGGATAGAGGACATGTTTCAAGTGATTGAGATATTCTTTTTCTTTTTCTTAAATATGGTGTTTTTACGTAGAATGTATTTGATTTTTTTTATCGGCACCAGAGGATGATGTAAATAAGGTTTTTTCGTTGTGGTTGTTACGTGTTGATCATGGTCATCATCATAATGGTCGTGATAATAATGTTGAGGCTTTTGTGTGGGACTAGCGTAGAGTATGTGAGCAGGATGAGCCAGCAGGGATGTTTGATGTTTCTTTTCTTGCGTTTCTTTTCTTATCTTTGGGTTTTTTCTTACGCTTCTTGCGTTTTTCTTCTTTTTCTTTTCTTCTTCTTTTTCTTTTTGCCCGCCTTGCCTAGACTTTCAGCATCGAGATGCTGCATTATTTGTTGCAATTTCAATGCATTCTGCTGCTGTTGCAAGTGTAATTTTAATTGCTGTTGTTTTTCCAGCTGCTGCTGTTGCCACTTTTGTTTCTGTTCATCCAATTTCAATTGTTGCAATATATTAAATGTTTCATATCGACTTTCGGGCTGCTCTTCCTCTCTGGGCTGGAAGTCACCTTTGGTTGCTCGTCGTTGCACTTCCTTCCTCTCAATTTGTTCACATTCACTTTGTGTAATTGTTGTAAAATAGTTTTAAAAATATTTAATAATTCAACAGAGTTATTGCTGCCACTGCTGTATGTAGTTTGTGCTTCATTGTCGTAACATATTTTGGAATATTTTTAATAACATTGCTTTCGCCATCATCCTCATCATCATCAGTTCTATTCACAGCAGGATATTTTTGTAATTGAAATATAGTTTCTTTTGACATCGACTCGCCATGAGTTTTGATTATTTTCATAACATGCCACATAAAGCAAAGTTGCAGTAACCACTCTAAATGCCTCATTTTTGTTGCATTAGTATTTTTTGGATTATTTTAATTTTTTCCTCCTGATTCGGGTTTTTATTTGCTATTAGTGTCTCGTAGCTCTCTCCTTTTGCAAAATTAATTTAATTTTATCCATTTGATATTTTTTGTTTGGCAAACATAATTTTTGATTAAATTTCACTTCCGTTGTTGGCAAAGTTTTGCGTGTAACTGCTGCAATTGTGTGACTGACTTTGTTCGAATAGTTTGTTGTTCTGGTTGGATTTAAGTTGTCTAACAAATCTTTCTCTTTTTTTTCTGTTGTTTCCATTTAATTTGCCCAGTTGTAGAAAATGTAATTAAAGATTTTTGTTTGTGTGTCAGTTTTAAAAGTATTAAAGCTTCTTAAAGTTAAAGTTGTTTTAGTTTTGTTGTTTTCTTTTTTTTTCATGGGATTCGCATAAAGTTGGTGGAACTAGTATCAGTGTAAAGCACTTACTTACAATTGTGTATGAGTTGCCATAGTCGGAAAATATCCAGAGACCAAAGTATAACATTTCTACATGTCTGGCATTTCAGATATCGTGTCCTGAAGTTTTAAAAACAACATATTTGGCCCTTTTTGAGTCGGTGTAAAACAGCGCCAATATAACTTTATTTGTAAAATGTATCTTATCTGAAAGTATATTATGTCGGCTTCTGTCTTCTTTCTTCTTCAAGATACCTTCAGTTGTCTTGGCGCTGTATAACGTCTCAAAAAG
The DNA here is from genome assembly GCF_015586225.1 of Lucilia sericata. Taxonomy (NCBI): domain Eukaryota; kingdom Metazoa; phylum Arthropoda; class Insecta; order Diptera; family Calliphoridae; genus Lucilia; species Lucilia sericata. The sequence goes on along the minus strand of NW_023995108.1, from coordinate 57,441 downwards.
CGTCTGTTTTCATACTTCAGGACACGATAATCTCAAATCCCAGATGTGATAGGGACAAATTTGAGATTTGAATTCAACTTTTGGCGCAATGCCTTAGAAAAGTAGAACTTGGTCCCAGGGGTTCGAATTTTTCAAAATTTTGTCGCCTGTATAACCTTGACGTTTCGTATTTCTGTAGCAATTTAGCTTTAGTTAGTTAGTTAGTGAGTAGTTAGTTGTTAGTTAGTTCGGTTAGTTAGTTAGTTAGTTATTATTGTTAGTTAGTTAGTTAGTTAGTTAGTTAGTTTAGTTAGTTAGTTAGTTGTTAGTTAGTTTAGTTAGTTTAGTTAGTTTAGTTTATTAGTTGTTAGTTCGTTCGTTCGTTCGTTCGTTCGTTAGTTCGTTCGTTAGTTCGTTGTTCGTTCGTTCGTTCGTTCGTTAGTTCGTTCGTTCGTTCGTTCTTAGTTGTTCGTTCGTTCGTTCGTTCGTTCGTTCGTTCTTTCGTTCGTTCGTTTCGTTCGTTAGTTCGTTCTTGTTCTTTCGTTCGTTCGTTCGTTCGTTCGTTCGTTCGTTCGTTCGTTTTTCGTTCGTTCGTTCGTTCGTTGTTCGTTCGTTCGTTCGTTCGTTCGTTCGTTAGTTCGTTCGTTTCGTTCGTTCGTTCGTTCGTTCGTTCGTTCGTTCGTTAGTTCGTTCGTTCGTTAGTTCGTTCGTTCGTTCGTTCGTTCGTTTCGTTCGTTCGTTCGTTCTTCGTTCGTTCGTTCGTTCGTTCGTTTCGTTCTTCGTTCTTCGTTTCGTTCGTTCTTTCGTTTCGTTCTCGTTCGTTCGTCGTTCGTCGTTCGTTCGTTCGTTCGTTCGTTCGTTCGTTCGTTGGTCTTCGTTCGTTTCGTTCTTAGTTCGTTCGTTCGTTCGTTCGTTCGTTCCGTTCGTTCGTTCGTTCTCTAGCTCGCGCGCTCGATCGCTTCGCTCCGCTCGCTTCTCTCGCTCGCTCGCTCGCTCGCTCGCTCGCTCGCTCGCTCGCTCGCTCGCTCGCTCGCTCGCTCGCTCGCTCGCTCGCTCCTCGCTAGCTCGCTCCTCGCTCGCTCGCTGCTCGCTCGCTCGCTCGCTCGCTCGCTCGCTCGCTCGCTCGTCGCTCGCTCGCTCGCTCGCTCGCTCGCTCGCTCGCTCGCTCGCTCGCTCGCTCGCTCGCTCGCTCGCTCTCTGCTCGCTCGCTCGCTCGCTCCTCGCTCGCTCGTCGCTCGCTCGCTGCTCGCTAGCTCCTTTCGCTCGCTCGCTCGCTCGCTCGCTCGCTCGTGCTCGCTCGCTCGCTCGCTCGCTCGCTACTCGCTCGCTCGCTGCGCTCGCCTCGCTCGCTCGCTCGCTCCTCGCTCGCTCGCTCGCTCGCTCGCTCGCTCGCTCGCTCGCTAGCTCCCTCGCTCGCTCGCTCGCGCGCTCGCTCGCTCGCTCGCTCCTCGCTCGCTCGCCTCGCTCGCTCGCTCGCTCGCTCGCTCGCTCGCTCGCTCGCTCCTCGCTCGCTCGCTCTCTGCTCGCTCGCTCGCATAGCTCGCTCGCTCGCTCGCTCGCTCGCTCGCTCGCTCGCTCGCTCGCTAGTGTTACGCTCTTCCGCCCCTTTCCGTTTCTTCTCCCCCTGCTCTGCGTTCTCTGCCCTCTTGGCCCCTCTTTCTTTCCCCCTCTCCGTCCCTATTGCCCCCCCCCCCCTCCTCCTTCGTACTTCCGGTCCCCCCATGACCCACCACACGTCTGCAAACAGTTAGACAAAGAAATCCACATAAAAGTGAAATTATTCTTGTAACATGTTCTCAAGTTGTTTTTAAATAACTTATGACCTTGTTAAAACAAAACAGCCATAACAGCAACAAGAACAACAACAGCAACAAACATAAAAAACAAGAAACATAAAATAAACAAACAAAACTTAAATAAATTAAATGAAATGATAATAAAGCGACATAAAATGGTGTTAATGTTTTAGTTTTTATTTCTTAGACAGTTTATGTGTTTTGTGGTCGACCAGAAAAAAAATATGTTGTTTATTAATAAAAACACATATTTTTATATGAGTTTCAGATCAGATGTTAAATGTGTCTTAGGCATCTTCTTTAAGAAAAAACAGAAAAACTTTTATTGATAAATAAATAGTTGTATGGAAGTTTCTGGCGTTCCACCACGCTTCTTGTTACACTTTTGGTTAAATTTAATTCAATATTTAGTATCAATTTGTTTAATGTTGTTTAAATTTACAATTGTTTTGAAAGAATAAAATATCAAACATAACTTTTGAACCCAATCTAGAAATTCAACATAGACATATATGTATGTATTTTTAATATTTAGATGACTTTTATTACAAATTTTAAAGATTTACTTTAATAGTAAAAAAACTAGTCACCACAGAATTTAAAGAATAAATAAAAATGTATAAAAAATCTATAAAAAATAATCTCGTACATTCGAATATGCACAATGTATGTACAAATATATTAGAGTTAACCCAAAAAATTTCAATATAAAAATTTGGGTAAACATCTTGATCAGGGAAATTGGGTACTATACGTATTAAAGTCGAAAGACTTTGGTAAGAAAAGTGAGGATATGGTTCCTTATCCATTTAGATGAATTGTCTTTGTAATCGATATAATCAAGCTTGATCGAGCTGTATGTAACATTAACGTTTTCTTTTGAGATCCAACTTTTATTGTACAACTCTCGTTAATTTTTTCTTCTAACGCCTTTTGTGGATCCTTGACATCTGGGTGGTTTCCGCTGAATTAGGACAACCGACACTAAGGTATTGGCCATTTCAATTTGAATATTAGGATCTCTAGATCCTTCTGTTTAACAGGTCCACTGTGCTAAAATACACAAATTAGTGTTCGATTTTTTCTTTAAACTGAATGTTTTGAAATGAGATGTAAATTTTGTGGAAATTTTTTCATCCTTTTGGAGTCTAATTTTTTTACTCCTAACAATATGTTGAAACCTATTATACAAAAACTTACGATTGTATGTTGAAAACAGCAATCAACGTATATCGAACTAAAAATTTGTTTTTTTTTGTGCAAACTTTTTTATAAAATGTATACATATTCATGCATTGTATAGTATAAAACCCAGCAAACAATTGAAACCTTTAAAAAAAGCTTGTCTGGTATTCGTAGAACTGAAAAGTTAACCAAGCCACAATAACAATAAAATGACATTTAATTAATTAAAATTCAACGCTAGTCAATGCATGATCAAGAATTTTTTGCAAACCACTTACTGGGTTAACATTTTATCAATACTTTCATTATATATGTGTGTATGTATGTATGTATGTATGTATATGTACATAATATGTACAAGTAAATTTCAAAAAAAATTTTATAAAAATACTCAATTCGGCTTTTAGTTAAATAGATTTAATACCAAAAGAATATCAATAAAAAAATAAACAAGTAAGAAAGTATAGTCGGGGCGTGGCCGACCATATGTTACCCTACATCAGTTATGAATATTAAATGTGATTTATTTTTCAAAATATCGCATTTATCTTCAATATTCCCTTGTTCCGATACATTTAAAAGCAATTTATGGATGAAAAACTAATTTTCTGAAAGAGGCTTTATATGGGGGCTAGGGCAAATATGGATCAAGCCCGATAAATTTTGTGAATATATTTATATTTACATAATATTTTATTGTGGCTGAATTTCAATCGCGATATTTGTGTTTATAAGTTAATTTGGGACATTCAAGTAATTTTCTGAAGGGGACTTTTTATGGGATCTTTATGAAATTTGCAGGGTTATCAAGACTTCTATAAAACTTAGTTGTGGCCGTATTTTGTCGATATATCTGTATATTTAACATATTTAACATTTATGAGCTCAGAAGCCCTTTTCGGGGGGGTTCTGTTCTATGGGGGCTAGGTGAAATAATGGACCGATTTTAACCATTTTCAATAGGCTTCGTCCTTAGGTCAAATAAAACGTGCATGCCAAATTTCATCCAATTATCATGAAAATTGCGACCTGTACCTTGCGCACAAGGTTTACATGGACAGCCAGCCAGACGGACGGACGGACGGTCTAGGACGAATATTTTTGTATGTTACAAACATCAGCACAAATCCAATATACCCTCCCCATTAAAGTGGTGTAGGGTATAAAAAATTAAGAAATGTTGAAAAACTTATACTAAATTTGTGTATTAAAATTCACATCAATTTTTAAAACAATTTTTTTCTAATAAATTCACTCGATATTAAATTGCAATGATTTTATTGCTAGGAATGTACTGGAATTCTGTTAAAATTAATTAATAGTAAATTATTTATATAGCCGCAAAGCAAAACCACAATAATTCAGTTCTTTTGAATTAATAAAAGATTAGAAATCAATTTATTTTGAAATTAATTTTTGGTTTTATTTGTTAAAATCAAATTAATAAAATAGAGATGAGTTTCACTTCTAGAAATATTAAACATGTGTACACAAAGAAAAATCACAAACTTAATTTTTTCTTTAGGCTAAAACGTACTTAAAAATTAAGTATGATTTTATTAATTAAAACTTGTTCCTAAAATAACTACACATCGTGATTGATTGGACAAATGCATAATAAAACAAGTAGGAAAGTATAGTCGGGCATGGCCGACCATATAACACCCTACACCATGAGTATATTTTAAAAATTTTATTTTTCACAAAGAAACTTTTATGTTGAATTTTACCTTAATTCCAAAGTATTTAAGCAATTTATTGATAAAAACCAAATTTTCTAAATGAGGCTTTATATAGGTCAAACATGAGCCGATCCTCATTAAATTTTGGAAAAGGATATATTTTTAAATAATAGTTAATTATGTTGAGTTTCATTGCGATACAAATGGTTACAAGTCAATTTTAGACGTTTAAGACATTTTTTGAAGGGGGGTTTGTATGGGGGCTAGGGTCAAATAAGGGGCGATCATTACGAAAATCTGCAGTGTCATTTATACTTATATAAAACTTATTTGTGCCAATTTTTAGAGAGATATTAGTATATTTGACGTAATTATGGCATAAAAAGCCCAAATCGGGAGGTACGGTTGTCCTTGTACCAAAAAACATGCTTGGTCCAAATTTCATCAAATTATCTTGAAAATTGCGGCCTGTACCTTGCGCACAAGGTTTACATGGACAGCCAGCCAGCCAGCCGGACAGACGGACGGACGGACGGGACGGACATGTCTTAATCAACTCAAAATGTGATTCTGAGTCGATCGGTATACTTAAAGGTGGTATAGGACCAATATTTTTGTGTGTTACAAACATCAGCACAAACGTATAATACCCTCCCCACTATAGTGGTGTAGGGTATAAATACATTTAATGAAAAGTACTTTTTGGTAATTTTTAGTTTTACAAAAGGTACTTTTTGAATTTTCTATAATATTGAACCGAGAAACATGAAATTTAGCATATAGGGCCTTGACTATGTAAGAACCTATAAAAGGGGACTTTTGGGTACTTTTTCGTTCTACAAAAGGTACTCTTTGAAATTTCTATAATATTGAGCCTAGAAACATGAAATTAATTATGTAGAGCCTGGATTAAGTGGGAACCCATAAAAGGGGACTTCGTGAGAAGGGTATATATCCTTATAGATAGCAGAGTCGAATAAGCGATGTCCGTCTGTCGGTCTGTCTATCCGTCTGTGTACGATATATATTGTACCCTACACCAGTTATGAATATTAAATGTGATTTATTTTTCATAATATATATTATATTTTACTATATATTATTTATCTTTAAAATAACCTTGTTTCCGATACCTTTAAGCAATTTATGGACAAAAAAATCATTTTATAAAAGAAGGTTTATATGGGGGCAAGGGACAACATGGACCTATCCCGATACAATTTTGTGATTAGATTTATATTTATATAATATTTATTTGTGCTGAAATTCATCGCGATATTGGTGTTTATATGTGAATTTTGGACATTCAAGTCATTTTCTGAAGGGGACTTTGTATGGGAGCTAGGGTCAAATGATGCCCGATCTTTATGATACAGGTACATTCAACATAATTATGTGCTCAAAGGCCCTTTTTGGGGGGTTCTGTTGTATGGGGGCCAGGTGAAATAATGGGCCGATTTTAACCATTTTTAATAGATTCGACTCAGAAAATGATTCTAAGCCGATTGGTATACTTTAAGGTGGGTATAGGTCGAACAAACCCAATATACCCTCCCCACTAAAGTGGTGTAGCGTATAAAAATCTTAAATTTAACACTATGGTGAAGGGCCGAATGTAGCACTATTACTTGTTCTGTTAGTAATTAATTTTTCTGCTCAATGTTTTAAATTCTGAAATCAAATATGAATCGAGCTTAAATTAATCGCATTTGAGATTAAATTATAAAATAAATCTTATGTAACTTATGTCACGAACAAGTATGAATTTGAAATTAAATTAAATCAAAAATTTTTAAAAAGTCTTAATTTAGGGTTTTTCGTACTTAACTGATCCTTGTACTAGGTTTAAGGAAATCGTACTCTGGATTACTTGATTCTTTTTTTTTGAGTGTATGTATCTCTTTCGTGGTAATAGTTAAACCAATAATTTTATAGGTAGTATTAGTGGGTATTGCATTTAATTAAATTAGAGTGTATATAGACATAAGTATGTATAACATGACTGAAATCATCTCGAAAATATTCAAGTTTAAATTCTATTTGTCTTCTGTTATTATATTTACTAGTATTTATTTGGATTATTTTATTGTCAAGTCTATTGATTAGTCTTTTGAATAGTTCATGGACTTCTCTATTGATAAATCTTATATATTGAGTATATGGCCTGTTCTACAGACTTGTCTCTTGACAAGTCTATGGATTTGTCTACAGCGTTGGTGGCCAAACACTTCCCCGGGGTAGTTATGTTATTCTCACTAATACATACGCAATACGAATACTGTGAGTAAAAACACAAAGTAAACACAAAACAAAAACAAGTTTATTCAGTTGCTTGTCTGCATTCAACAAAGAAGGTCTATGTCGCTTGATGTTATGATACACGGCGAATATTTTTCAGTAGCCGTTACAAATAAATGTTTATTTCAGGTTTTACTAAATATGTGGAATATTGAGTGGGAGAAGGATTTTTTATTCTGTTTAAATATATTTAAGGAAGCTGAGTGTATTGTATGTGGTCAAAAGTTAAAAAAAAAAACTCATCCAAGTACACTTAAGCGTCATTATGACAGTTGTCATTCCAATTTACATGAAGTAGTCGGAATTGCGAGAAATCAATTGATTTCAAAATTAAAGTCTGATTTCGAAGCAAAGTACAATGGAATATTAAGCAATTATTATAATGAACGACTTTTTCAGAAAATAGTCATGCGAAAGCAACATACGCGATTGCTTTGGCATTGGCGAAAAAAGGTCGTCCATTTGAGGATGGGGTTTTATTTAAAGAAATATGTTCCGCAATTTTTCCTTTTTTTGGAGAAATAGGGACTTACTTTAACAAATACATCATTACATACATAAACACATATGGACATCAATATATTAACACATACATACATAAATACATGAACGCATGCATCAAGACATTCAATAATATTTAAATCATCGCATAAATACATGCCTTCCGTTATTCATTAAAATACAAATACAAATATGAATAACACAAAATAAATACAAACAAATAATTTGTTTCAGTGCAAATCACACGTATTTTCATTTGTGTACTCTTTTATTTTTTCACTACAACATATGCGTTTTAAGCACTCTCTCGCTGGCCACCACTGGTCTACAGACTAGGCTGTTGACTTGTTTATTCACCAGTCTCTTGATTAATCTTTTGACTGGACGATGAATTAGTCTATAAACTTGTCTATGGCCTAGTCTACTGACTTGTCTATTCACAAGTCTATGGATTAGTCTGTAGTCAAGTATATTGACTAGTACTAGTCTATTGTCCATTCTATGGCCTATATACTACTCTTCGACTAGACTGTTAACTAGTCTATGAACTAGTGTATTGAGTAGTCTAGGAACTAGTCTAGAGACTAGTCTATGGACTAATCTACAGACTTTTATATTGGGTAGTCTCGGAATAGGCATATTAGGTTATCTACGGAGTGACTTACTGACTACTTAATTGAGTACTATATTGACTTGACAACTGGCTAGTTCATTAAATAGCCTATGTTCTAGTCTATTCATTACTCTATTTACTAGTCTATTAGCTAGTTTATGGAATATTATATTGACGAGTGTAAGGGCTATTATTGTCTGCTGACTAGTCTATTCACTGGTCTAGGAACTAGTCTATTGAGTAATCTCGGAACTAGTCCATGAAATTGTCTATTGATGATGTATAGTGTCGTTTATGCATATATTACATAAACCACACACTTACTCACTAAAATATTTTCAAATTTTGGTAATGAGTATTGTAGGTAATGTAGTTATTTCATACATTTTGGATAGGATATGTAGCCAGATGTATAGAGCGTATGTCTAATAAGGAATTAGTTAATGATTTTAAACGTAGTCGATATTAGAAGATTTTTAAAGAAATATTGATTTGTACCTTTGTGTAAAAACTATTCCAAATAGCACGATAAAACAACTTGTTAATAGAGCAGCAGAAAATAGAATAGACTAATAAACAGAGAAAATAACTGTAAAGCCGGTTTTAAATCCGGAAATGTTGGGTAAGCATATTTGTAACCAGTTATTTTTTGGTCATCGCCAAACAAAAATAAGTAGTTATTTACCCAAAAAGAAAGTACTTACACTTTCTGGTTCTAGTTCAATTCTAGTTCAGTTTTAGTTCAGTTCTAGTTCAGTTTTAGTTCAGTTTTAGTTCAGTTCTAGTTCAGTTCTAGTTCAGTTCTAGTTCAGTTCTAGTTCAGTTCTAGTTCAGTTCTAGTTCAGTTCTAGTTCAGTTCTAGTTCAGTTCTAGTTCAGTTCTAGTTCAGTTCTAGTTCAGTTCTAGTTCAGTTCTAGTTCAGTTCTAGTTCAGTTCTAGTTCAGTTCTAGTTCAGTTCTAGTTCAGTTCTAGTTCAGTTCTAGTTCAGTTCTAGTTCAGTTCTAGTTCAGTTCTAGTTCAGTTCTAGTTCAGTTCTAGTTCAGTTCTAGTTCAGTTCTAGTTCAGTTCTAGTTCAGTTCTAGTTCAGTTCTAGTTCAGTTCTAGTTCAGTTCTAGTTCAGTTCTAGTTCAGTTCTAGTTCAGTTCTAGTTCAGTTCTAGTTCAGTTCTAGTTCAGTTCAGTTCTAGTTCAGTTCTAGTTCAGTTCTAGTTCAGTTCAGGAAAAGTCGGGTAAGCATATTGTAACCAGTTATTTTCTGGTCATCGCCAAACAAAAATAACTAATTATTTACCCAAAAAGAAAGTACTTACACTTTGCTCCAATATTACTTGCCTACTTACCGGGTAAGTAAAGATTTCGCTGGCTTTATATAATATAATATTATATTTATATGGTTTCATCTATGTACACCTTGATTGAGTAGACTATGGACTAGTCTATTGAGTTGTATATGAACATGTCTATTTTATAATTCAACCTCTATAGACTAGTCTATCGAACATTATAGGAGTATTTATATACTAGACAAGAGTGTATCACATCTCATACTCTTTTTAATTTTATTATATGAGAAGTAAAAACCCTGGGAAATCGAAATTTATATACAACCCAGAAAAAAATCGGTAATGACTTACTTAGTCACCTTATTTTTTAAGGACTACTTCATACAATCTTTATTATTTTAAGTACTCCTATAATGACTTTCGTAAAGAAAACAACTTTTTAAATCCCTATTAGTAAGTACTTATTTAAGAAGTTATTAGTAAGCGAGCGTAGTAAATACTTGCCTGCAATGTCATCACCGTGATGCAATAATGTGTTGAAATGCTAATGAATATGTAGTAAAGAGCGTCTTTCTTAGTTTTTTAACTAATAACTTTTCAATGTCAGTTTTTGCTGGGTATATTTCACTACTTCCAAAAAAGAACATAAAAACTACTTCTAGAGCGTGTCTTCAGAAGTACTGAATTTGCAATCCTTACTATGACAACTTTAAATTCAACTTTTTTTCCGTTCTTTGGAAGTTCTTTTTTTTTTGCTGACTACGTTCAAAGTGATAGAGTAAGTACTCACTTATGGAGTATCGTACTTTAGTTGTGAACGTAGCTTTAACAACAATAATTTCCATTCTCGTTATATAATTGTTTATAAATAAATATCTAGATATTGATTAATATTGTATAACATCTCGATATTTATTTAATTCACTGACAAAGAGTGAGCAAGTTTATAAATGTTTTAATATATCTGTGTTTGTAGGTATGTTTTATATTTTTTGTTTTATTTATAGTATTACACCGTGTAACAATTTATCAAAAAAACAAGTAGGAAAGTATAGTCGGGCATGGCCGACCATATGATACCCTACACCAAAGAGTATGTTAAAAATTTGGATTATATATTTAACAATTTAAATATTATAATATATAAATATTTTAACAATTTGTTGAAAAAAGTGATTTTCTAAAAGAGAGGTTATATGGGGCCAAGGGTATATATGGGCCGATCCTTATAAATCTTGGTACATGGCTGAATTTCATAGTGATACTAGTGTTTATTAGTGAATTATTCACCTTCAAGTCATTTTCTGAAGGGGACTTTGTATGGGGGCTAGGGTCAAATAAAGTCCGCTAAATAAGAAAATTGGTAGTATTATTAAGACGTATATATAACTAAGTTTTGGCGATTTTTGTAGAGATACTACAATATTTAAGATAATTATGAACTCAAAAGCCCTTTCCGGGGGGTAGGGTTGTATGGGAGCTAGGTGAAATAATGGACCGATTTCAACCATTTGCAATAGGTTTCGTCTTTGGGCCGAAAAACACGTATGGTCCAAATTTCATCAAAATATCTTGAAAATTGCGCACAAGGTTTACATGGACAGCCAGCCAGGCAGCCGGACAGACGGACATGGCTAAGAAAGTGATTCTGAGTCGATCGGTATACTTTAAGGTGGGTGAAGGACCAATATTTTTGTACATTACAAACATCAGCACAAACGTATAATACCTTCCCCTCTATGGTGGTGTAGGGTATAAAAAGTCCACATGAAGGTGTCCCATAACATACATACATATGTGAAAGAGTTTTAACTTTTAAAGTTTAAAAGACATACAATTTCAAAAGAAAATTGCTGTTGCACGGTGTTTATACATATATTTATTATTTTCCTTTATAACTTTTTGTTTAATAAATATTTTAATTAAAAAGCAACGTGCAAATATTGTATTTTCACATTTTATTTACTCAGAATACACCTGTTGCTAAGGCTACTTGACGCGTGATTTTCTATTAAAAATAAAATAATTAAAATGTTTTGTGTGTATGTGTGTGTGTGTGTGAAAATGAATTAAATTGTTAAGTGTGTATAATAAAAACCCGTTAGTTGAGTGAAATTTTCCATTCTGTATGAGTTATAATATAAGTTATTTTTACAAAACTAGATACTTTTTAGGAAACTGAAAGTAACCAGTTCCACGTACTGCGGGGTATATAACTAAATAGAATAAGTATTTTGTTAGCATGAATTATGTCAACGAATAAAATGGATCATGTTACTGACTCACGTTGTTTTTGTTTTTATTTTTATATAAAAAAAATCAACAAAATAGAAAAAAAGTTGAGAAAAAAATATGAAAAAAAGGACCTTGTTTATGATGCTACTGCTGTTTAATATTGAAAAAGTGCTACTTTTTTCTATTTTATTATACATATTTATTTAAATATTTCCATGACAACAAAAGGTACGCGAGATGAAAGAAGAAAAAAAAAATTCAATAATTTCAACATCTTCTGAAAATTGATTTTAGTTGGGCATAATTGCTTTTACTCTTGTTTATATAACCTGACAACCTGAACGAAGGCCTTATAATTTTGTGTTCTTTTTTTTTAATAGGTGTTTTAACACATCATTACAATTTTAATGAGGAGCATTTATAGTCATTATATAGATTTTTTTATAAAAATAAAATGTTTTAGGTGTCGCTCAACCTAGTCTTGATAATAAAAGGAGTGTGTTGAAAAATTGTTTTCATACTTCAAAGTTTTTAGTAAAGCTATAACTAAAATATTATATTTCTATTCTTATCTCAAAATTAGCTTATACATATACAAATATTTTCAATAATTTATTTATAATTAAAATTTTCTACCTTTCTCTAACCCTATTTTTTACACAAATCATTAGATTACACAAGTGTGTTGTAAAGCTAATTTCTAAACGGTAAACTCTATGAGTGTTTGTAAATGTAATTTCTTAATGGTAAAAGGTAGAAATTCATCTCGGTTTTCTTTGTAACATGAAAACCCACAAAATCAATTAAGTTTTATTCATCAACAGACTACGAGTGAATTAAAATAATTATTAAACTCGAAGACCGCGAGATTTTTAATATTCTTTAATACTCGTTGTTATACCGCACACACAACACTTTGGCTTAATATTAAATATTTTTTTCGTAAAAATGTAATAAAAATCAAAATTTAATATCACGTACATATTAACACATATTTACAAGCTTGTAATAAGCTTGGTCGCACACATGTATGTCTGTATGGTGGATTAAGTTGATCCGAAGTTTTGAATTAGAACTTCTCTGTAGAAGTGAGTTCAGTTCTAGTTTAGTTCTAGTTTGGTTCTAGGTTAATTCTAGTTCAGTTCTAGTTCAGTTCTAGTTTGGTTCTAGTTCAGTTCTAGTTTGGTTCTAGTTCTGTTCTAGTTCAGTTTTAGTTCAGTTCTAGTTCAGTTCTAGTTCAGTTCTAGTTCAGTTCTAGTTCAGTTCTAGTTTCAGTTCTAGTTCAGTTCTAGTTCAGTTCTAGTTCAGTTCTAGTTCAGTTCTAGTTCAGTTCTAGCTCAGTTCTAGCTCAGTTCTAGTTCAGTTCTAGTTCAGTTCTAGTTCAGTTCTAGTTCAGTTCTAGTTCAGTTCTAGTTCAGTTCTAGTTCAGTTCTAGTTTCAGTTCTAGTTCAGTTCTAGTTCAGTTCTAGTTCAGTTCTAGTTCAGTTCTAGTTCAGTTCTAGTTCAGTTCTAGTTCAGTTCTAGTTCAGTTCTAGTTCAGTTCTAGTTCAGTTCTAGTTCAGTTCTAGTTCAGTTCTAGTTCAGTTCTAGTTCAGTTCTAGTTCAGTTCTAGTTCAGTTCTAGTTCAGTTCTAGTTCAGTTCTAGTTCAGTTCTAGTTCAGTTCTAGTTCAGTTCTAGTTCAGTTCTAGTTCAGTTCTAGTTCAGTTCTAGTTCAGTTCTAGTTCAGTTCTAGTTCAGTTCTAGTTCAGTTCTAGTTCAGTTCTAGTTCAGTTCTAGTTCAGTTCTAGTTCAGTTCTAGTTCAGTTCTAGTTCAGTTCTAGTTCAGTTTCTAGTTCAGTTCTAGTTCAGTTCTAGTTCAGTTCTAGTTCAGTTCTAGTTCAGTTCTAGTTCAGTTCTAGTTCAGTTCTAGTTCAGTTCTAGTTCAGTTCTAGTTCAGTTCTAGTTCAGTTCTAGTTCAGTTCTAGTTCAGTTCTAGTTCAGTTCTAGTTCAGTTCTAGTTCAGTTCTAGTTCAGTTCTAGTTCAGTTCTAGTTCAGTTCTAGTTCAGTTCTAGTTCAGTTCTAGTTCAGTTTCTAGTTCAGTTCTAGTTCAGTTCTAGTTCAGTTCTAGTTCAGTTCTATTCAGTTCTAGTTCTCTAGTTCAGTTCTAGTTCAGTTCTAGTTCAGTTCTAGTTCAGTTCTAGTTCAGTTCTAGTTCAGTTCTAGTTCAGTTCTAGTTAGTCTAGTTCAGTTCTAGTTCAGTTCTAGTTCAGTTCTAGTTCAGTTCTAGTTCAGTTCTAGTTCAGTTCTAGTTCAGTTCTAGTTCAGTTCTAGTTCAGTTTAGTTCAGTTCTAGTTCAGTTCTAGTTCAGTTCTAGTTTCAGTTCTAGTTCAGTTCTAGTTTCAGTTCTAGTTCAGTTCTAGTTCAGTTCTAGTTCAGTTCTAGTTCAGTTCTAGTTCAGTTCTAGTTCAGTTCTAGTTCAGTTCTAGTTCAGTTCTAGTTCAGTATAGTCAGTTCAGTTCAGTTCTAGTTTCAGTTCTAGTTCAGTTCTAGTTCAGTTCTAGTTCAGTTCTAGTTCAGTTTCTAGTTTCAGTTCTAGTTCAGTTCTAGTTCAGTTCTAGTTCAGTTCTAGTTCAGTTCTAGTTCAGTTCTAGTTCAGTTCTAGTTCAGTTCTAGTTCAGTTCTAGTTCAGTTCTAGTTCAGTCTAGTCAGTTCTAGTTCAGTTCTAGTCAGTTCTAGTTCAGTTCTAGTTCAGTTCTAGTTCAGTTCTAGTTCAGTTCTAGTTCAGTTCTAGTTCAGTTCTAGTTCAGTTCTAGTTCAGTTCTAGTTCAGTTCTAGTTCAGTTCTAGTTCAGTTCTAGTTCAGTTCTAGTTCAGTCTAGTTCAGTTCAGTTCTAGTTCAGTTCAGTTTCAGTTCTAGTTAGTTCTAGTTCAGTTCTAGTTCAGTTCTAGTTCAGTTCTAGTTCAGTTCTAGTTCTGTTCTAGTTCAGTTCTAGTTCAGTTCTAGTTCAGTTCTAGTTCAGTTCTAGTTCAGTTTCTAGTTCAGTTCTAGTTCAGTTCTAGTTCAGTTCTAGTTCAGTTCTAGTTCAGTTGTAGTTCAGTTCTAGTTCAGTTCTAGTTCAGTTGTAGTTCAGTTCTAGTTCTAGTTCAGTTCTAGTTCAGTTCTAGTTCAGTTCTAGTTCAGTTCTAGTCAGTTCTAGTTCAGTTCTAGTTCAGTTCTAGTTCAGTTCTAGTTCAGTTCTAGTTCAGTTCTAGTTCAGTTCTAGTTCAGTTCTAGTTCAGTTCTAGTTCAGTTCTAGTTCAGTTCTAGTTCAGTTCTAGTTCAGTTCTAGTTCAGTTCTAGTTCAGTTCTAGTTCAGTTCTAGTTCAGTTCTAGTTCAGTTCTAGTTCAGTTCTAGTTCAGTTCTAGTTCAGTTCTAGTTCAGTTCTAGTTCAGTTCTAGTTCAGTTCTAGTTCAGTTCTAGTTCAGTTCTAGTTCAGTTCTAGTTCAGTTCTAGTTCAGTTCTAGTCAGTTCTAGTTCAGTTCAGTTCTAGTTCAGTTCTAGTTCAGTTCTAGTTCAGTTCTAGTTCAGTTCTAGTTCAGTTCTAGTTCAGTTCTAGTTCAGTTCTAGTTCAGTTCTAGTTCAGTTCTAGTTCAGTTCTAGTTCAGTTCTAGTTCAGTTCTAGTTCAGTTCTAGTTCAGTTCTAGTTCAGTTCTAGTTCAGTTCTAGTTCAGTTCTAGTTCAGTTCTAGTTCAGTTCTAGTTCTAGTTCAGTTCTAGTTCAGTTCTAGTTCAGTTCTAGTTCAGTTCAGTTCTAGTTCAGTTCAGTTCTAGTTCAGTTCTAGTTCAGTTCTAGTTCAGTTCTAGTTCAGTTCTAGTTCAGTACTAGTTCAGTTCTAGTTCAGTTCTAGTTCAGTTCTAGTTCAGTTCTAGTTCAGTTCTAGTTCAGTTCTAGTTCAGTTCTAGTTCAGTTCTAGTTCTAGTTCAGTTTCGTTCAGTTCTAGTTCAGTTCTAGTTCAGTTCTAGTTCAGTTCTAGTTCAGTTCTAGTTCAGTTCTAGTTCAGTTCTAGTTCAGTTCTAGTTCAGTTCTAGTTCAGTTCTAGTTCAGTTCTAGTTCAGTTCTAGTTCAGTTCTAGTTCAGTTCTAGTTAGTTCTAGTTCAGTTTCTAGTTCTAGTTCAGTTTTTCTAGTTCAGTTCTAGTAGTTCAGTTAGTTCAGTTCTAGTTCAGTTCTAGTTCAGTTCTAGTTCAGTTCTAGTTCAGTTCTAGTTCAGTTCTAATTCAGTTCTAGTTTGTCTAGTTCTAGTTCAGTCTAGTTCAGTTCTAGTTCTAGTTCAGTTCTAGTTCAGTTCTAGTTCAGTTCTAGTCAGTTTCCAGTTCAGTTCTAGTCAGTTCCAGTTCAGTTCTAGTTCTGTTTTTATTTCAGTTCTGGGGGTTCCGCATTACAAAGATGGACAAATATTATATACAAATATTAACAATTAATTATGTACCTGAAGAAAGTTTAATTTTAAAAGTGATTATAAATAGAATATAATTTGATGATAAACTCACTTTTAAATTTAGCAGTTTTGAAGCAGTCTAATAAAGATATATGAAAGTATTACTTAACACTTGACATATCATTGAGTAATTCATGTGTTTTGGTGTGTTCACATACATAGATGTTGTTATGAACATATCATGTTAATAATATGAAATACAATCATGTTTACATACATGTATACAAATAAATACATACAAATTTATGTATAAATGAATCAATTAAGGGTGTTCGCTAAAAGAAAATGTTAAGAAAAACTTTTAAAGGCAAAATACGAAAATTCTCAGTAGTCTCTTGATTGCAATAATTATAGATATCCATAAATTTCTAAAAAAGTTATTTTTTTTCAAAAATGGTTCACCCTTTTTTCCACCAAATCAACAATAGAAACAAATTGAATAAAATACTTGTGAAAATACACTTGGAATTGTAATATTGTTTAAAAAAGAAAAATATAAAGCGAAAGAAAGAATGATACGTGTTGTTTGTTGTCGTTGTTGGTATTTTATTTATTTTTTTCTATTTTATTTTATTTTATTCGTGTATTTTTAATGCTAACAGATATTCTTTGATAACTCAAGTGTGAATGTAAAGTGTAAGTGTTGGTATGTAAAATACACGTAGATATTTACATACACAGCCACATGTATGAAACGTGTCTAATAACATTTTATATCCTTAGACATATACTCACAATCATATTTACTTATTCTTATATATAATGACTTGTACTTATATATCCTTGTAGTATGTATTTATGTGTGGCTGTATGTTTGTGACACTTAATCATATCGTTATCAATAGACGTGTTTGTTGTTATCAACATCACTTTTTTTTTAAAACTTATAATCATTAACACAAGTATCTGTCACAAATACTGTGGCATTTTATTGACACCCTTCGTTTTAAAGTTTGTCAAGATAAAGTGTGTTGATACACTTGCAATCGATAATAGTTAAAGATGTCGTTGGATTAAAACTATTATTTCCCGTATTTGAAAAACGATTTTACACTTTTACGATTTTACCAAACAAAAAAAAAACTTCCAAAGAAGCGAAAATAAGTAGAATTTACTCGATGGAAAGAAGCGATGATTTCAACGCAGGCTTGTCATAGGAGAGATGTCCTTTTTATATATAAATCCAAATCCAATATACCCTCCCTACTAAAGTAGTGTAGTAGTGATGTTTGTAAACGCATATAATTTATTGTCATATACCCACCTTAAGTCCGTCTGTCTGTCTGTCTGTCTGTCTGTCTGTCTGCCTGTCTGTCTGTCAATGTAAACCTTGTAATCAAACTATAGGTGCAATTTTTAAGATAATTGAATGAAATTTGGTACACACAATACACAAGGACTAACCCTATTGATTTTAGTTTATATCGGTCCATTATTTCACCTAACCCCCATATAACCAGAGCCTGTAAATTGGGATTTGGAGCTCAACCAACTATCCTAATATTTCTACAAAAATAGGCACAACTACTTTTAATACAAGCATCAGTGATTCAGCAAAATTTCGTAAGGAGCGGCCCTTATTTAACCCTAGCCCCCTTGCAAAGTCCCCCTCTAAAAATTTTGATTACGTATAAACACGTGTATTTTAATGAAATTCGGTAATAAACTTTAATGTCAACAAAATTCCTCCACCAAATTTTGTTAGGATCGGTCCATAACTGACCCTAGCCCCATATATAGGCTCCATAAGAAAATAATTTTTCATCAAAACTATATCGAACTTAAGGAAAAATTCTACATAAATGCTTATTATGAAAATATAAACATTTTAGATATACAGTGGGACCTCGATTTTCCGTGATTCTGTACAACCGATTTTCACGGTGAATTGAGTGCCAATTTTGGCTAGTTTTTAATAGAAATTTTTATTATTAATTATTAAATTAATGTGTACATATTTAAACAAATCTAAATAATTCAAGAATTTTATATTCCTACATGTTTCAAAAATATAAAAATAATAGTTTGTCAGAAAACAGTAACAGTGCACAAGGGAATTTCTTTTTCAATTTGTTCTAATTGTGGTCCTACTGTACTCAGAACTGGTGTAGGGTATCATATGGTCGACCGCGTCCGACTATACTTTTTTACTTGTTATTTATTGAAAATTTTATTAGTTAGGAAATTGTTCCTATTTTGATCGAAAATGTTAGTTCGTTAGTTAGTTAGTTAGTTAGTTAGTTAGTTAGGTTAGTTAGTTAGTTAGTTAGTTAGTTAGTTAGTTAGTTAGTTAGTTAGTTAGTTAGTAGTTAGTTAGTTAGTTAGTTAGTTTAGTTAGTTAGTTAGTTAGTTAGTTAGTTAGTGAGTTAGTTAGTTAGTTAGTTAGTTAGTAGTTTAGTTAGTTAGTAGTTAGTAGTTAGTTAGTTAGTTAGTTAGTTAGTTGTAGTTAGTTAGTTAGTTAGTTAGTTAGTTAGTTAGTTAGTAGTTAGTTAGTAGTTAGTTAGTAGTAGTGTTAGTAGTGTTAGTTAGTTAGTTAGTTAGTTAGTTAGTTAGTTAGTTGTTAGTTAGTTAGTTAGTAGTTAGTTAGTTAGTTAGTTAGTTAGGTAGTTAGTTAGTTAGTTAGTTAGTAGTTAGTTAGTTAGTTGTAGTAGTTAGTAGTTAGTTAGTTAGTTAGTTAGTTAGTAGTAGTTAGTTAGTTAGTTAGTTAGTTAGTTAGTTAGTTAGTTAGTAGTTAGTTAGTTAGTTAGTTAGTAGTTAGTAGTTAGTTAGTTAGTTAGTGTTAGTTAGTTAGTTAGTTAGTTAGTTAGTTAGTTGTAGTAGTTAGTTAGTTAGTTAGTTAGTTAGTTAGTTAGTTAGTAGTTAGTTAGTTAGTTAGTTAGTTAGTTAGTTAGTTAGTTAGTTAGTTAGTTAGTAGTTAGTTAGTTAGTTAGGTAGTAGTAGTTAGTTAGTTAGTTAGTTAGTTAGTTAGTTAGTTAGTTAGTTAGTTAGTTAGTTAGTTAGTTAGTTAGTTAGTTAGTTAGTAGTTAGTTGTTAGTTAGTTAGTAGTTAGTTAGTTAGTTAGTAGTTAGTTAGTTAGTTAGTTAGTTAGTTAGTTGTAGTTGTAGTTAGTTAGTTAGTTAGTAGTTAGTTAGTTAGTTAGTAGTAGTTAGTTAGTTAGTAGTTAGTTAGTTAGTTAGTTAGTTAGTAGTTAGTTAGTTAGTAGTAGTTAGGAGTTTAGTTAGTTAGTTAGTTAGTAGTAGTAGTTAGTTAGTTAGTTAGTTAGTTAGTTAGTTAGTTAGTTTAGTTAGTTAGTTAGTTAGTTAGTTAGTTAGTAGTTAGTTAGTTAGTTAGTAGTAGTTAGTTAGTTAGTTAGTAGTTAGTTAGTAGTTAGTTAGTTAGTTAGTTAGTTAGTAGTAGTTAGTTAGTTAGTTAGTAGTTAGTTAGTTAGTTAGTTAGTTAGTTAGTAGTTAGTTAGTTAGTTAGTAGTAGTTAGTTAGTTAGTTAGTTAGGTTATTACATAGTCGGTCCTTCTTAACTTATTATTGCCTTTTTGATCTATACAAGAATTTGTGGAAATGAATATCATACATAAATGTATATGTTCGTATATTACATGCATGTTGAAAGTACTAGTGTGTCATCTAAATATTCGACATATTTCAGTGTCTTCCTACAGTATTCCGTCACACTTTTACACAATTAACTAGATATTAGTTAGATTACTGTTAAGCTTCCAAAAGTCATTAAAAGACACAAATGTAAAGTTAACTAACTTATTCGGTCATTAATAAATTGTTTATTCTTCCAAATTATTGGCCCGATATGTTGAAAATTGTGGTTTTCCACCAAACTATAAAAATAATTATTTTTTTTATTTGAATACATCAGGCCTTCTTTGAACCGCTATGTTTCGCTTCAATGAAAATAAATAAAAAAATTCATAAAACAAAGTTAGTGTAAGAAAATACAAAACCAGTACAAACATGCAACATGTTAATTTACACAAAACACATACAAACATAGTTCTAATTATATCTATACGGCCAAAATAAAACATTCTATACATATTTGACATCCATATTCTTGCATAAATACGTATAGACATGCATGTATGTAGTTGTTGACACACACATATCCGAATACAGATGTTAAAAGTGTAGTTGTAAATGATCTAAGACACTTGTAAATTATAATTTTATTAAATCTAATTTTACGATTTCGAGTATATTTGTATGAATATATACACTTATTACACATTTAATATGTGTGAAATCCCTCATACATGTTAAAGACTCATCATATCCGCAGCAACCCATTACCAACTAAAGCCATCATTCAACGCATTATCGTCATGTATGACACATGGCAACAGGTAATAAAAGTCATACTTGGAATGTATGTATGAATGTTTTGATTTTCGAACGACAAAAAAATATGATGTGACAGTGATGTGAATTTATGCATGACAACGTCGAAAGACTATTAGAATGGAAATCTAATAATTTTTGTGTCATAGATACATATGCATATGTATATATTTGATAGTATGTATGTATATGAAAAATTTTGCTGAAAATAGTGTTAAAGAAATGCACTTAATATGAACTGAATAAACACACTTTCTGTAAGCGAGGTTGTTAGCACTTATGGCAGATGAAAAGTAAACGTACTTCCAAAATTGTATTCTCTCGCTTATCGTTTACCGTTTAACTTTTTTCTAATACTTTTTAAATTTATGTCCTATAATTATTTACCCAATAACCGAAACCATTTATTGTTTTTTATCCATTCACTTTTGCAAATGTTCATGTGATTTAATTTCTTTCTTTGATTATATAAAAATATGAGTTAGAGATTTTTTTACCTTTACCATGATATAGTGGTAACCTATTCATAGTTAGTGAATGTCATAATCAAAAGGCTTTATTTAATTAAACGTTACTTTTAATTACATGATTTTGAAACTAAGCAATACTTATATGAAATTAATAGAAATAGATTGCAAAAAAAAAAAAAATAAATAGTACACGGAATTATAATATTAAATATTAACTGAAGTTGCATAATTGTAATTGTAATATTCAACACACACCAAGCAACCAGCAGCTCTGCTTTTGATTTTTTTCTAGACAATAGATTCTATACTAGACTATAAAAGAATTATATACAATATATCATCAGTCTGGACCAGGCAAGGAAAATTTTGTATTTTTTGATATCGAAATATAAAGCGGAAAATGTGGGGTACTTTTGTATAGGTCTAGTCTATAGTATAGCCCTCTAGTCTAGTCTATAGTCTAGTCTATAGGTCTAGTCTATAGTCTAGTCTATAGTCTAGTCTATAGTCTAGTCTATAGTCTAGTCTATAGTCTAGTCTATAGTCTAGTCTATAGTCTAGTCTATAGTCTAGTCTATAGTCTAGTCTATAGTCTAGTCTATAGTCTAGTCTATAGTCTAGTCTATAGTCTAGTCTATAGTCTAGTCTATAGTCTAGTCTATAGTCTAGTCTATAGTCTAGTCTATAGTCTAGTCTATAGTCTAGTCTATAGTCTAGTCCATAGTCTAGTCTATAGTTTAGTCTATAGTCTAGTCCATAGTCTAGTAATGAAGTCTATAGTCTAGTCTATAGTCTAGTCTATAGTCTAGTCTATAGTCTAGTCTATAGTCTAGTCTATAGTCTAGTCTATAGTCTAGTCTATAGTCTAGTCTATAGTCTAGTCTATAGTCTAGTCTATAGTCTAGTCTATAGTCTAGTCTATAGTCTAGTCTATAGTCTAGTCTATAGTCTAGTCTATAGTCTAGTCTATAGTCTAGTAATGAAGTCTATAGTCTAGTCTATAGTCTAGTCTATAGTCTAGTCTATAGTCTAGTCTATAGTCTAGTCTATAGTCTAGTCTATAGTCTAGTCTATAGTCTAGTCTATAGTCTAGTCTATAGTCTAGTCTATAGTCTAGTCTATAGTCTAGTCTATAGTCTAGTCTATAGTCTAGTTATAGTCTAGTCTATAGTCTAGTCTATAGTCTAGTCTATAGTCTAGTCTATAGTCTAGTCTATAGTCTAGTCTATAGTCTAGTCTATAGTCTAGTCTATAGTCTAGTCTATAGTCTAGTCTATAGTCTAGTCTATAGTCTAGTCTAGTCTAGTCGTAGTCTAGTCTAGTATAGTCTATAGTCTAGTCTATAGTCTAGTCTATAGTCTAGTCTATAGTCTAGTCTATAGTCTAGTCTATAGTCTAGTCTATAGTCTAGTCTATAGTCTAGTCTATAGTCTAGTCTATAGTCTAGTCTATAGTCTAGTCTATAGTCTAGTCTATAGTCTAGTCTATAGTCTAGTCTATAGTCTAGTCTATAGTCTAGTCTATAGTCTAGTCTATAGTCTAGTCTATAGTCTAGTCTATAGTCTAGTCTATGTCTAGTCTAGTTAGTCTATCTAGTCTATAGTCTAGTCTATAGTCTAGTCTATAGTTAGTCTAGTCTCGTCTATAGTCTAGTCATTAGTCTAGTCTATAGTCTAGTCTATAGTCTAGTCTATAGTCTCGTCTATAGTCTATCTATAGTCTAGTCTATAGTCTAGTCTATAGTCTAGTCTATAGTCTAGTCTATAGTCTAGTCTATAGTCTAGTCTATAGTCTAGTCTATAGTCTAGTCTATAGTCTAGTCTATAGTCTAGTCTATAGTCTAGTCTATAGTCTAGTCTATAGTCTAGTCTATAGTCTAGTCTATGTCTAGTCTATAGTTAGTCTATAGTCTAGTCTATAGTCTAGTCTATAGTCTTCTAGTCTCTATTCTAGTCTATAGTCTATCATAGTCTAGTCTATAGGCCTAGTCTATATCTGTATATAGTCTAGGTCTATAGTCTAGTCTATAGTCTAGGTCTAAGTCTAGTCTATAGCCTAATCGATAGTATAGTCTATAGTCTAGTCTATAGCCTAACTAAGTCTAGTCTATAGTCAAAGGGGGCTATAGTCAAGGACTATAGTATGAAATTGATAGTACAGTCCGCAGCCTGGTGGATAGTACATTCCTATTGTCTTATCTAGAGTAAATTCTATAGTCTGTGATATAAGACATTTTATAGTCAGGACTATAGTACAGATTTATGTGTTAAGAAATTATTAATGTTTATTATATGTATATTTGTAACTAGAAACCTTTTCATTTCCGGTTATAAAATTACCTTTACCAACAAATACTCACTTTTTTTTCGCATAAATGTCATTATAACGGATTACAATTAACAACAATGGTCTTATGATAACATTCATCATCACACTTCCATAAAGGTTCTCATAGGTTTTGATTTTAGGATTCTAAATGTGTTACAGCTTAGAATTCAATAAACATAATTAAAATCATAAATACATTTAGTTGTTCATAAATACATTACTACTAGGAATTATTGGATTTAAGCAATTACATTACAACATACGCATTTTGTAAAACAAATTTACCTGGATGCCAAATTAAATATAGCATAAATATTATGATTGTTACGTAATACTTAAATAGTTATAATAACTATAATACTATCTGTTTATTCACATATAAGATTAGTTGCAACTTTGTGAGCAATATTTTATTACAATATTGTGTGTTTGGAAGTTATTAATTTTTATATTATTATATAAACGTAAAATTTAGTTTTTAAAACTCTAATTTTATAGTTTGGTTTTTTGAGGGTTCTCTAATTCTATGTTTAAAGTTTAATAAATAGATTAATAAATTTTCGAGTTGAGTTTTGCATTAGTTAGTTTTTCGTTTTAAGTTTTAGTAGGTTTATTAGTAGGTCATTTCATATCCATTGATATATAAAAGCTAATGTTTAGAACAGCCAGTTGATGTAGCCAAATTCAAATTTAATCAAATTATTCACTTGATTAAATTAATAAACCTTGTGCAGTTTATTTGTTGTTCTTAAAATAATCCATTTAATTTTTTATTTCTTAAGTAAAATAATAAATTATTAAAGTCTAAAGAGATTTAATAATTAAATGAAATAAAGCAGAAGAACATAAGGAGTATCCTTTTAATTTTGCACAATACACAGGAGTAGACAATAAATTTGAAAAATAAATAACCCAGCATTATTTCTATATATCATATACATTTTTGATTTTAAAATTTTACTAAATTTTTTTTTTTAATTTTTTGCTTTATGCAAAAATTTTGTTGGGAAAAATACCAAAATCATGAGAGCAAAATAACAATTTTTAGCTAAACCAGTACAATTAGTAGAAACTAAAGAGAACAGTGGTTCAAAAGAACGTGAATGAAGTGCAGACTATAGTCTATAGTATAGACTATGGTCCAGGATATAGTCAAGACTATGATTCAGAATAAAAACCTGACTATAGTTTAGATAATAGATTATAATAGTCTATAATAGTCCATACTACAGGCTAGTATCAATCAATCAAATCAATCAATCAATAATCCTGACTATAGACTTGACTATAAACTGTAGTTCAGACTATAAACTAGACTAGATTGGTGTCAAAACTACATACATACTAGACTGGTGTCAAAACTACATACTAGACTAGACTGTAGTCTATGCAATAGGCTAGACTATAGTCTATGCTATAGCCTAGACTATAGTCTATGCTATAGACTAGACTATAGTCTATGCTATAGACTGGACTATAGTCTATGCTATAGACTAGACTATAGTCTATGCTATAGACTAGACTATAGTCTATGCTATAGACTAGACTATAGTCTATGCTATAGACTAGACTATAGTCTATAACGCAGAATCGACAGTATATACTATGAACAAGACTCTGGACAAGACTAGACTATTGCCTATAGTGAATAGTAGACGATATCTATAGTCTGGCCTATAGTCTAGTCTATAGGCCATATAGCATAGACTAGACTATACCGTAGAATAGACAGTCTATACTGTAGACTAGACTATACTATAGTCCATACTATAGACTTGACTATAGTCTACACTAGACAAGACTAGTTAGTTAGTTAGTTAGTTAGTTAGTTAGTTAGTTAGTTAGTTAGTTAGTTAGTTAGTTAGTTAGTTAGTTAGTTAGTTAGTGGTTAGTTAGTTAGTTAGTTAGTTAGTTAGTTAGTTAGTTAGTAGTTAGTAGTTAGTTAGTTAGTTAGTTAGTTAGTTAGTTAGTTAGTTAGTTAGTTAGTTAGTTAGTTAGTAGTTAGTTAGTTAGTTAGTTAGTTAGTAGTTAGTTAGTTAGTTAGTTAGTAGTTAGTTAGTTAGTTAGTTAGTTAGTTAGTAGTTAGTTAGTTAGTTAGTTAGTTAGTAGTTAGTTAGTTAGTTAGTTAGTTAGTAGTTAGTTAGTTAGTTAGTTAGTTAGTTAGTTAGTTAGTTAGTTAGTTAGTTAGTTAGTTAGTTAGTTAGTTAGTTAGTAGTTAGTTAGTTAGTTAGTTAGTTAGTTAGTTAGTTAGTTAGTTAGTTAGTTAGTTAGTTAGTTAGTTAGTTAGTTAGTTAGTTAGTTAGTTAGTTAGTTAGTTAGTTAGTAGTTAGTTAGTTAGTTAGTTAGGTTATTACATAGTCGGTCCTTCTTAACTTATTTATTTGCCTTTTTGATCTATACAAGAATTTGTGGAAATGAATATCATACATAAATGTATATGTTCGTATATTACATGCATGTTGAAAGTACTAGTGTGTCATCTAAATATTCGACATATTTCAGTGTCTTCCTACAGTATTCCGTCACACTTTTTACACAATTAACTAGATATTAGTTAGATTACTGTTAAGCTTCCAAAAGTCATTAAAAGACACAAATGTAAAGTTAACTAACTTATTCGGTCATTAATAAATTGTTTATTCTTCCAAATTATTGGCCGATATGTTGAAAATTGTGGTTTTCCACCAAACTATAAAATAATTATTTTTTTTATTTGAATACATCAGGCCTTCTTTGAACCGCTATGTTTTCGCTTCAATGAAAATAAATAAAAAAATTCATAAAACAAAGTTAGTGTAAGAAAAATACAAAACCAGTACAACATGCAACATGTTAATTTACACAAAACACATACAAACATAGTTCTAATTATATCTATACGGCAAAATAAAACATTCTATACATATTTGACATCCATATTCTTGCATAAATACGTATAGACATGCATGTATGTAGTTGTTGACACACACATATCCGAATACAGATGTTAAAAGTGTAGTTGTAAATGATCTAAGACACTTGTAAATTATAATTTTATTAAAATCTAATTTTACGATTTCGAGTATATTTGTATGAATATATACACTTATTACACATTTAATATGTGTGAAATCCCTCATACATGTTAAAGACTCATCATATCCGCAGCAACCATTACCAACTAAAGCCATCATCAACAGCATTATCGTCATTGTATGACACATGGCAACAGGTAATAAAAGTCATTACTTGGAATGTATGTATGAATGTTTTGATTTTCGAACGACAAAAAAATATGATGTGACAGTGATGTGAATTTATGCATGACAACGTCGAAAGACTATTAGAATGGAAATCTAATAATTTTTGTGTCATAGATACATATGCATATGTATAATATTTGATAGTATGTATGTATATGAAAAATTTTGCTGAAAATAGTGTTAAAGAAATGCACTTAATATGAACTGAATAAAACACACTTTCTGTAAGCGAGGTTGTTAGCACTTATGCAGATGAAAAGTAAACGTACTTCCAAAATTGTATTCTCTCGCTTATCGTTTACCGTTTAACTTTTTTCTAATACTTTTAAATTTATGTCCTATAATTATTTACCCCAAATAACCGAAACCATTTATTTGTTTTTTATCCATTCAACTTTTGCAAATGTTCATGTGATTTAATTTCTTTCTTTGATTATATAAAAATATGAGTTAGAGATTTTTTTACCTTTACCATGATTATAGTGGTAACTATTCATAGTTTAGTGAATGTCATAATCAAAAGGCTTTATTTTAATTAAAACGTTACTTTTAATTACATGATTTTGTAACTAAGCAACTACTTATATGAAATTAATAGAAATAGATTTGCAAAAAAAAAAAAATAAAATAGTACACGGAATTTATAATATTAAATATTAATGAAGTTGCATAATTGTCATTGTAATATTCAACACACACCAAGCAACCCAGCAGCTCTGTTTGATTTTTTTCTAGACAATAGATTCTATACTAGACTATAAAAGAAATTATATACAATATATCATCAGTCTGGACCAGGCAAGGAAAATTTTGTATTTTTTGATATCGAAATATAAAGCGGAAAATGTGGGGTACTTTTGTATAGTCTAGTCTATAGTCTAGTAGTCTAGTCTATAGTCTAGTCTATAGTCTAGTCTATAGTCTAGTCTATAGTCTATAGTCTAGTCTATAGTCTAGTCTATAGTCTAGTCTATAGTCTAGTCTATAGTCTAGTCTATAGTCTAGTCTATAGTCTAGTCTATAGTCTAGTCTATAGTCTAGTCTATAGTCTAGTCTATAGTCTAGTCTATAGTCTAGTCTATAGTCTAGTCTATAGTCTAGTCTATAGTCTAGTCTATAGTCTAGTCTATAGTCTAGTCTATAGTCTAGTCTATAGTCTAGTCTATAGTCTAGTCTATAGTCTAGTCCTATAGTCTAGCCTATAGTCCTAGTCTATAGTCTAGTCTATAGTCTAGTCCATAGTCTAGTCTATAGTTAAGTCTATAGTCTAGTCTATTAGTATAGTCTATAGTCTAGTCTATAGTCTAGTCTATAGTCTAGTCTATAGTCTAGTCTATAGTCTAGTCTATAGTCTAGTCTATAGTCTAGTCTATAGTCTAGTCTATAGTCTAGTCTATAGTCTAGTCTATAGTCTAGTCTATAGTCTAGTCTATAGTCTAGTC
Organism: Lucilia sericata; assembly: GCF_015586225.1. Taxonomy (NCBI): domain Eukaryota; kingdom Metazoa; phylum Arthropoda; class Insecta; order Diptera; family Calliphoridae; genus Lucilia; species Lucilia sericata. Next base: position 29,585 of record NW_023995108.1, on the reverse strand, counting down.
TATAGTCTAGTCTATAGTCTAGTCTATAGTCTAGTCTATAGTCTAGTAATGAAGTCTATAGTCTAGTCTATAGTCTAGTCTATAGTCTAGTCTATAGTCTAGTCTATAGTCTAGTCTATAGTCTAGTCTATAGTCTAGTCTATAGTCTAGTCTATAGTCTAGTCTATAGTCTAGTCTATAGTCTAGTCTATAGTCTAGTCTATAGTCTAGTCTATAGTCTAGTCTATAGTCTAGTCTATAGTCTAGTCTATAGTCTAGTCTATAGTCTAGTCTATAGTCTAGTCTATAGTCTAGTCTATAGTCTAGTCTATAGTCTAGTCTATAGTCTAGTCTATAGTCTAGTCTATAGTCTAGTCTATAGTCTAGTCTATAGTCTAGTCTATAGTCTAGTCTGTAGTCTAGTCTGTAGTCTAGTCTGTAGTCTAGTCTATAGTCTAGTCTATAGTCTAGTCTATAGTCTAGTCTATAGTCTAGTCTATAGTCTAGTCTATAGTCTAGTCTATAGTCTAGTCTATAGTCTAGTCTATAGTCTAGTCTATAGTCTAGTCTATAGTCTAGTCTATAGTCTAGTCTATAGTCTAGTCTATAGTCTAGTCTATAGTCTAGTCTATAGTCTAGTCTATAGTCTAGTCTATAGTCTAGTCTTAGTCTAGTCTATAGTCTAGTCTATAGTCTAGTCTATAGTCTAGTCTATAGTCTAGTCTATAGTCTAGTCTATAGTCTAGTCTATAGTCTAGTCTATAGTCTAGTCTATAGTCTAGTCTATAGTCTAGTCTATAGTCTAGTCTATAGTCTAGTCTATAGTCTAGTCTATAGTCTAGTCTATAGTCTAGTCTATAGTCTAGTCTATAGTCTAGTCTATAGTCTAGTCTATAGTCTAGTCTATAGTCTAGTCTATAGTCTAGTCTATAGTCTAGTCTATAGTCTAGTCTATAGTCTAGTCTATAGTCTAGTCTATAGTCTAGTCTATAGTCTAGTCTATAGTCTAGTCTATAGTCTAGTCTATAGTCTAGTCTATAGTCTAGTCTATAGTCTAGTCTATAGTCTAGTCTATAGTCTAGTCTATAGTCTAGTCTATTAGCCTAATCTATAGTATAGTCTATAGTCTAGTCTATAGCCTAATCTATAGTCTAGTCTATAGTCAAGGCTATAGTCAAGACTATAGTATGAATTATAGTACAGTCCGCAGCCTGGTGTATAGTACATTCTATTGTCTTATCTAGAGTAATTCTATAGTCTGTGATATAAGACATTTTATAGTCAGGACTATAGTACAGATTTATGTGTTAAGAAATTATTAATGTTTATTTATATGTATATTTGTAACTAGAAACCTTTTCATTTCCGGTTAAAAATTTACCTTTACCAACAAATACTCACTTTTTTCGCATAAATGTAATTATAACGGATTACAATTAACAACAATGGTCTTATGAAACATCATCATCACACTTCCATAAAGGTTCTCATAGGTTTTTGATTTTAGGATTCTAAATGTGTTACAGCTTAGAATTCAATAAACATAATTAAAATCATAAATACATTTAGTTGTTCATAAATACATTACTACTAGGAATTATTGGGATTTAAGCAATTACATTACAACATACGCATTTTGTAAAACAAATTTACCTGGATGCCAAATTAAATATAGCATAAATATTATGATTGTTACGTAATACTTAAATAGTTATAATAACTATAATACTATCTGTTTATTCACATATAAGATTAGTTGCAACTTTGTGAGCAATATTTTATTACAATATTGTGTGTTTGGAAGTTATTAAATTTTTATATTATTATATAAACGTAAAATTTAGTTTTTAAAACTCTAATTTTATAGTTTGGTTTTTTGAGGGTTCTCTAATTCTATGTTTAAAGTTTAATAAATAGATTAATAAATTTTCGAGTTGAGTTTTGCATTAGTTAGTTTTTCGTTTTAAGTTTTAGTAGGTTTATTAGTAGGTCATTTCATATCCATTGATATATAAAAGCTAATGTTTAGAACAGCCAGTTGATGTAGCCAAATTCAAATTTAATCAAATTATTCACTTGATTAAATTAATAAACCTTGTGCAGTTTATTTGTTGTTCTTAAAATAATCCATTTAATTTTTATTTCTTAAGTAAAATAATAAATTATTAAAGTCTAAAGAGATTTAATAATTAAATGAAATAAAGCAGAAGAACATAAGGAGTATCCTTTTAATTTTGCACAATACACAGGAGTAGACAATAAATTTGAAAAATAAATAACCCAGCATTATTTCTATATATCATATACATTTTTGATTTTAAAATTTTACTAAAATTTTTTTTTTAATTTTTTGCTTTATGCAAAAATTTTGTTGGGAAAAATACCAAAATCATGAGAGCAAAATAACAATTTTTAGCTAAACCAGTACAATTAGTAGAAACTAAAGAGAACAGTGGTTCAAAAGAACGTGAATGAAGTGCAGACTATAGTCTATAGTATAGACTATGGTCCAGGATATAGTCAAGACTATGATTCAGAATAAAAACCTGACTATAGTTTAGATAATAGATTATAATAGTCTATAATAGTCCATACTACAGGCTAGTATCAATCAATCAAATCAATCAATCAATAATCCTGACTATAGACTTGACTATAAACTGTAGTTCAGACTATAAACTAGACTAGATTGGTGTCAAAACTACATACATACTAGACTGGTGTCAAAACTACATACTAGACTAGACTGTAGTCTATGCAATAGGCTAGACTATAGTCTATGCTATAGCCTAGACTATAGTCTATGCTATAGACTAGACTATAGTCTATGCTATAGACTGGACTATAGTCTATGCTATAGACTAGACTATAGTCTATGCTATAGACTAGACTATAGTCTATGCTATAGACTAGACTATAGTCTATGCTATAGACTAGACTATAGTCTATAACGCAGAATCGACAGTATATACTATGAACAAGACTCTGGACAAGACTAGACTATTGCCTATAGTGAATAGTAGACGATATCTATAGTCTGGCCTATAGTCTAGTCTATAGGCCATATAGCATAGACTAGACTATACCGTAGAATAGACAGTCTATACTGTAGACTAGACTATACTATAGTCCATACTATAGACTTGACTATAGTCTACACTAGACAAGACTAGACTATTGTCTAGACTATAGACTAAAACATAGTCTTTAATATAGACTAGACTATAGTCTTTAATATAGACTAGACTATAGTCTTATGCTATAAACAAGGACTGCTATGATATGCTATGAACAATACTCTAGACAAGACTAAACTATTGTACCTAGTCTATAGACTAATACTACTATGACATAGACTCGACTAGACTATAGACTAGACTATAGACTAGACTATAGACTAGACTATAGACTAGACTATAGACTAGACTATAGACTAGACTATAGACTAGACTATAGACTAGACTATAGACTAGACTATAGACTAGACTATAGACTAGACTATAGACTAGACTATAGACCAGACTATTGACTAGACTATAGACCAGACTATAGACTAGACTATAGACTAGACTATTGACTAGACTATAGACTAGACTATAGACTAGACTATAGACTAGACTATAGACTAGACTATAGACTAGACTATAGACTAGACTATAGACTAGACTATAGACTAGACTATAGACTAGACTATAGACTAGACTATAGACTAGACTATAGACTAGACTATAGACTAGACTATAGACTAGACTATAGACTAGACTATAGACTAGACTATAGACTAGACTATAGACTAGACTATAGACTAGACTATAGACTAGACTATAGACTAGACTATAGACTAGAACTATATAGACTAGACTATAGACTAGACTATAGACTAGACTATAGACTAGACTATAGACTAGACTATAGACTAGACTATAGACTAGACTATAGACTAGACTATAGACTAGACTATAGACTAGACTATAGACTAGACTATAGACTAGACTATAGACTAGACTATAGACTAGACTATAGACTAGACTATAGACTAGACTATAGACTAGACAATAGACTAGACTATAGACTAGACTATAGACTAGACTATAGACTAGACTATAGACTAGACTATAGACTAGACTATAGACTAGACTATAGACTAGACTATAGACTAGACTATAGACTAGACTATAGACTAGACTATAGACTAGACTATAGACTAGACTATAGACTAGACTATAGACTAGACTATAGACTAGACTATAGACTAGACTATAGACTAGACTAGACTACTATAGACTAGACTATAGACTAGACTATAGACTATACTATAGACTAGACTATAAACTAGACTATAGACTAGACTAGACTATATAGACTATAGACTAGACTATAGACTAGACTATAGACTAGACTATAGACTAGACTATAGACTAGACTATAGACTAGACTATAGACCAGACTATTGACTAGACTATAGACCAGACTATAGACTAGACTATAGACTAGACTATTGACTAGACTATAGACTAGACTATAGACTAGACTATAGACTAGACTAGAGACTAGACTATAGACTAGACTATAGACTAGACTATAGACTAGACTATAGACTAGACTATAGACTAGACTATAGACTAGACTATAGACTAGACTATAGACTAGACTATAGACTAGACTATAGACTAGACTATAGACTAGACTATAGACTAGACTATAGACTAGACTATAGACTAGACTATAGACTAGACTATAGACTAGACTAGACTAGACTATAGACTAGACTATAGACTAGACTATAGACTAGACTATAGACTAGACTATAGACTAGACTATAGACTAGACTATAGACTGACTATAGACTAGACTATAGACTAGACTATAGACTAGACTATAGACTAGACTATAGACTAGACTATAGACTAGACTATAGACTAGACTATAGACTAGACTATAGACTAGACTATAGACTAGACTATAGACTAGACTATAGACTAGACTATAGACTAGACTATAGACTAGACTATAGACTAGACTATAGACTAGACTATAGACTAGACTATAGACTAGACTATAGACTAGACTATAGACTAGACTATAGACTAGACTATAGACTAGACTATAGACTAGACTATAGACTAGACTATAGACTAGACTATAGACTAGACTATAGACTAGACTATAGACTAGACTATAGACTAGACTATAGACTAGACTATAGACTAGACTATAGACTAGACTATAGACTAGACTATAGACTAGACTATAGACTAGACTATAGACTAGACTATAGACTAGACTATAGACTAGACTATAGACTAGACTATAGACTAGACTAGAGACTAGACTATAGACTAGACTATAGACTAGACTATAGACTAGACTATAGACTAGACTATAGACTAGACTATAGACTAGACTAGACTAGGACTATAGACTAGACTATAGACTAGACTATAGACTAGACTATAGACTAGACCTATAGACTAGACTATAGACTAGACTATAGACTAGACTATAGACTAGACTATAGGACTAGACTATAGACTAGACTATAGACTAGACTATAGACTGACTATAGACTAGACTATAGACTAGACTATAGACTAGACTATAGACTCGACTATAGACTAGGACTATAGACTAGACTATAGACTAGACTATAGACTAGACTATAGACTAGACTATAGACTAGACTATAGACTAGACTATAGACTAGAATATAGACTAGACTATAGACTAGACTATAGACTAGACTATAGACTAGACTATAGACTAGACTATAGACTAGACTATAGACTAGACCTATAGACTAGACTATAGACTAGACTATAGACTAGACTATAGACTAGACTATAGACTAGACTATAGACTAGACTATAGACTAGACTATAGACTAGACTATAGACTAGACTAGACTAGACTATAGACTAGACTATAGACTAGACTATAGACTAGACTATAGACTAGACTATAGACTAGACTATAGACTAGACTATAGACTAGACTATAGACTAGACTATAGACTAGACTATAGTCTATATTATAGACTATACTATGGACTAGATTATAGTTTAGTTTATACGATAGACTAATCTATAGTCTATACTGTAGACAAAACTATAGTCTATACTTTAGATTAGACTATAGTCAATACTACAGACTTGGCTACAGTAAATAATCTGAACTTTACTTTACTATATATACTATATTCCAGACTATAATATATGAACTAATATGTGTGTTGTCCAACACTGACTTTTTACCATATTTTTGTCTTCTGCTCCACCGTAGACGCAATATAACAAAAAAAACTATAAAATATGGAATTTATATGAAAAATTCATAAGATCTTAATGAAAGTAAAATGAAAAAAGCTAAAATAAAAAAATCGTATTAATAATTGTCAAAAGACAACAATATAAAACAATTGAAAAATAGCACAACAAAGTCCAAATAACTGGTTTAATTTCCTGGGAATAGTATTGAAGTTTTGCATAAAGTGGAAGCAAAAATTTACTTTTTTGATTACAGAATTAGGAATAAATGTTGGAATTGAAATCTCAAACAAGGAAATTGTTGTAGCTTCTAGCTTTTTGTTAAAAAAGTTTTAAATAATTGTAAATTAGTTGCTTTAGACAATAAGATATATTTTGTGGGAGAGAATATCAATTTTTGGTTATTTTATAACCTGCTAATACATTTCACAGCTTCTTTTCTAACATTTTAGAGTTAATTTTAAAAAAACTCCAATTTAATTTTATTTATTCGCTACTTTGAACAGCAATTTTCTTTTCCCTCTTAATCAGCAATTAGTTACAACGATTTTCTATATTCGCTGAATTTAAACTGATTTAAAGTCATGATGTTCTTATTTCAAAAAAATCAAATGCCTCTTCATTCAATTTTAATATGGATGAGAAAAAGATTGTTGAAAACATAGTTAGATATAATAAATTTATGAGTACTTGAGTGCAGATACAAGGAAGTTGAGCAAAATAATATGAAATACAATAATATAATGAGAATTTTTTTTTATATAAAAAAATAAAAAGGAAAATAATAAAAGTACTGGCAGAATTAATATCTACTTTAAGGCAAAAATTTACGTTGTTCTATATGCTAGTATATAAAATATAGACGTATTCGTTATTACAGTCACTGACAAAAGAAATCGATTGAGTTTAATTCCGAATTGTATAAAAAAGCTGTTGTTACCTTGATATCGTCCACACTGTTTAATGTGCGTCGAGCATCAAACTGACACAAAGTTGTTGCACAGAAATTGCAGAAGGACTGAAAAACAACATAAACTACTGCTAAATGGAAGGAAGTAGTAAAACAATTGTATGAATAAATGTTTCATGTGCATTATTGTTGTATGTTCAGGTCAGAGCTTTTAAGGTATTAAATATTAATGATGAGTTTAGAAGTTCTTTTATATTATTATTTTATTTGTAGGGTGCTGAAAGTAAATAAGTTTATAGAAGATTAAGAATTTAAATTTGATGTTTGATGTGTTTATAGTAGACTTTTATAGAAAATTTAAATTGATTAAGCATTTTTTAATGTTTCAGTTTTTTACGTTCAATATCACGGGAATAAATTCGCATTCAGTAAGAAAATTTCAAAAGTACTATTTGAAAAAAAGTACTATAAAATACCTCTTATAGATTCTCATTTAATCAAAATTTTATGTTTCTGTGTTCAATATTAAAAATACAATTCAAAAAATATAATTTGATGAATGAAAAAGTACCAAAAGTCTCTTGCAGTAGACTCACATTCACCAAGGTCCCTATATTTTAAATTTTATATTTCTATGTTCAATATCGTAAAAATATCAAAAAGTATCATCCGACAAACGAAAAAGTACAAAAATCTCTCTCAATAAATTCTCATTTAATAAGAACCGTGTGTCATGTGTTCCGGCTAACCATTATAGAGAATCCAAAATGTACCATTTGAAGAATGGAAAAGTACCAAAGAGTTTCCACTTACAGAATATTATTCAGTCAAGACCATGTATGTTAAAATTAATATTCCTAGGTTGAATATTTTAGAAAATTCAAAAAGTACCTTTTATTAGATAAAAAGTACTAAAAAGTTCTCTCTTAAATAATCTTATTCAATGAGGACCATGTATGTTTAATAATCATGTGTTTTGAATTCATATTATAGAATATACAAAGAGTATCATTTGAAGAAAGAAAAAGTACTAAAAGTGGAATAAATTCTACCTTTGTGGAAAGTACTAATAAAAATAGTACAATTTTTCCCCTTTTTGCTTAGAAATATAATTTTTTGAGATTTAAGTTTACAAAATGTTCCGTATTTAAATCTATATATCACAGATAAAACTCAAACGATTCACATCGGCATTCATTTGTTCCAGAAAAATTGTGCTTTCAACAAGTACCAAATAATTTACTCGAATTTGGTCCTATACAGGCCTTAGTACCCGAATTCCAAAATAATATACCAATAGTTTATTTTGTGTGAGTAAATAAACTACTTTTTCAAATTTTATAAAAATTGGCTCAATGAGTTTGAACAAAATTAAATTTCCTGTTTTTTCCCCTTTTTGGTACTTTTTTCCCCATGAAATAGCAAAAATTTTGTTTCAATAATTATTGCAGAATTAGTTCTTCAATAAATCGAAAAAGTTTTCTTAATGTGCAAAAAAAAGTACCAAAAATACATTTTTTCCCTTTTACACCCAAAAAGGACTGAATTTTAAAAAAAGTACGAAACAGGTGTCACCTAATTTTGGGAGATATATTCAAAATATTTACAAAAATTTTATTTTGTTTATTAGTTAAAAAGTTATAAAGGTCCAAAAAAGCTACCAAAATCACTTTTGTTACATATTTTCACCCCTTAAAAGTACGAATTTTAAAAAAGTACCAGACACTCATCTGTTTATTTTAAGAGTAGATAAAGATGCATTTACAATTTTTCTTGTATCACTAATATTGGGTAAGATAATTAAGAAAACCAGTTTTACCCGTTTTTTACCCCTAAATGTACAAATTCCAAAAAATCCCTCCTTAGTGGATCTACATAACCAAAAACACATCTACTTTAAAAATTTCATGATTCTACGTTCATCCGTTTGGGCTGTGCGATGATGAATCTGTCAGTCAGTAACGCTACTCTTTTATATATATAGAAGACTAGCGTAGCCTGTGTGCTTTGGTACCCTAAGAAAAACATCTATGTCACTAGCGGGCCTGTTGTGCGCTCCTTTCCGTTGAAAATGGTTCTTGATAAAAGCGATGTTCAGAAACTCAGTTTCCTGGGCGTAATTCCTAAGAATTTTCCAATCAGTTTTCGTGAGAGATGTTACATATATCCGGAAAAATACCCAAGATATTGGGATCTAATTTCGACGGAATCCTGGCATTGGCAAAGAAGGTTCTCCACACTTTCACAGCTATATGCTCTACATTAATTTTTGTATAGCTGTGTCTCTTGTGACTTGCTTATTTTGAGGTGGCTACTCGTTCTGCTCTCTTTAGGTCATCCCTAAAGATGCCTTATGGTATACTCTCTCCCATGTTTTCAATTTAACCCTCGTTGCGTCCAATAGTTTTGCATTCGTCAGGTTAACTGCCTCGAACTTCCTTCCGTTCGACATTCCGAGTGCCTTGGTACCCATATGATATAAACCTTACTACTGGGAGAGTATTCGGCTAGATCTTTCTTACAATCCAATACAGTCTTAGATTTAACGTTATCACTGTCGGTATATACATATGTTAATCCCTGTTGACGCCATTGTTATTATATTCCAATTTACGCATTCCGTTATTGCTCGGTAACATATTTCCGTTTCCACTTGTATTCATGTATCAACGGATTCCTATTGATTATGACATTTTATCAGGGATCAGTGTTTTAAAGATCGCGACATATTCTGTGTCTGGTATGCAGTCGTGCACGTCCGATTATTATGTATAGCTTGACAGTGTGTCCAGTGATGTCGTGTCCTATAACCGTTTTTAGTCAGTTTACCTAAATTCGTTTGGCTGTAAGTGCCGCCTCATATCTTATATATGTTTGTTTTAATGGATGTAGTGGGTGGAAACGTTTCCAGAGGCTTGGTTGACGTAGTGAACACTTCAGATTAAAATTTTCAAAATATTCAGTGTTTAAAGTGTCATATATCATTGCTTTGAATTGCTCAAAAAGTATGTAAAAATGTACTAAATTATTCATTAGAATTTGGTCCTATGTAGGGCAACTACCAATTAGTGTGTAGTGTGACTAAATCGACCAATTTCTAAATTGGCTCAATGAGTTCGAATAAAATTAAAATTCTCGTATCGATTCCCAAATGACGCATTGTATCGATTCAACCATTTAGGCTGCACGACGATGAAACAGTCGGCATCATCTATATATAGATAGATGATCGTTAAAAAAGTAAGAAAGTATAGTTGGCCATAACCGCCAATATGTAGAATCATAAGTTCTTTGAAAGTACTTTGGAATCCTCAAATGACTAAGAACTGAGGATGGTGTAAGGGCTATCTGTGGCACAAAGGAGGAAGTTGAAGAAAATGATTTAGAATATCATATTGAGGACACTCTCCTTTAAGTTCTGTTGAGCCAAAGAGAATATGTTCTACACCAAAAAAGAAGTCCTGTTCTCTCTTATACTTTTAAACCCAAGCCACACCATCCTCAAACGACATTCTACCAAAACGGCTCTCTGGGGCACAAAGGAAAAAGTTGACAAGTGCAGATAAAGAGGAAAGAGGTTAACATCTTATAACAGAAATATCTCGGGATGATCTCAGAATCCTACGAGTCTAGGGGTGTTTGAAAAGGGAAACTAGATGCGAAAGGGAAACTAGATGTTGAAAGGGGAATAGAGGTGAGATCTGTTGGCATTTAGAGATACAGGAACGGAAGGATATAAGTTGGTGGATCACATCATTTCTGCTAAAGGCGAACAATCTATCGAGAGCGTGTGAAGCGAGTTCATCGGGCATCTAATGATCGTTAGACCGACGTCACTCCAATGTTCATTCACACAAAAATATTTGGTGAAAAGTATCTCAACTCCCTGCGAAGGTGCTAAGTTGGAACTTAAAGTTCCAGTTAACGGATAGGACAGTAAATTGGGGAACGAACGCAAATTCTATGCAGTAAAAACGCTAAACTAGCAGTGGATAAATAAGTGGTATTTTACAGTAAAGAGAACCCCAAGAGAATCCTTTTTGTGGAAGTCTGTGACAGAGATACAAGCCGAGACGGCTCAAATAATAATATTTTGCAAGCCGCGCCGCCGCCGACTTCTTTCGGCTCAAAAGCCAAGCCGGCTTAAACGTAGCCGTTGATAAAGATTAGAATCGCACATGTATTTCAGAACATAATTTCACCAATTTGAACGGAGTTGCCACTATTTTAAATTCTTATGCAAATTGAAAAGAGTTGCCACACAATATTGTGCTAATATTAAAATAGTTAAAACTACTATAAATGTTTCTATGTAACAGACTATTATACAAAGATTTTTCAATATAATAAACCTTATAAGGACAATTTCTAAAGAAAAAGTTAAATTGAGCCGACAATTTAGCCGCCGCCGATATTTTCTGTAATAAGCCGCCGACCCAAAATGGTTGCGCCGCCGCCGCCGATCATTTCGCATCGGCTTGTATCTCTGGTCTGTAACTCCGCTCTAAAGTAGTCATCTTGAAAGGGCTACCTAGGAGGATGTTTACTCATTAGATCGGCTTAGAATATTATTCTGAGCCAATCTTTAATCCGGCTGAAGATATCAACTATTTCTATTCCTTACAAATTAATGCATTAAGCACTTCCCCTTGCAGTAGTTTAATATTTGATGCTCAACTGTCTGCCGGATTTTTTCAAAAGCTAAAATAGAAATGGAATTTGTGTTTGAATTTTATATTTTTTCACATAAAATTTCCAAATAATGTTTATTAAATATTTTATAGCGAATAAATTCCTTTATCATTTATTCCATAAACATTCATTTGTTATATAAAAAGCAAGTTGTTGTAATAAGCGACAAAATGCTATAAGGATACAAGTAAAAACATTTATCTGCATTTAAAAGGGGGTATTCGGTGCATCTGTCTATATGAATGATTATTCATATGATTTTTTATTTGTTGTTGTTGTCACAACAACGCATGTCTCTAAGAGCCCTGCAGTAAGGATATATTTGTCCCAAACTAATTAAAATGCTAAAAAACGTAATTAAAATGCCAAAACTGAAAATTGACTACTCTTTGCATTACCTGGGTATACTAAAGTATACAAAATGATTCATTATTCTCTGCATTAAAATGTATTCATTAACTTTTTATAAAACTGTTGGGGAAAAAAATAGACGAACGGATGAACTAACAAACAAATATATGAATGAATTGTAAAAAACCGAATGAGTGTAACAACTACAAACGTAAAACAAAATGTGTAATTGTAGATCAACGTTTATGTTGCTGATGTGTTGCAGGAATATTGTTTTTTGTTATTTACAATTTTTCCTTTTTGTTTTAAAAATTAAATTTCATTTAATTTTGCTTTTTTTTTTCTCTCCATATTTTTATGCAGGAAACATTGCATAAACGCACTTTAAACAACAAATACACAAACAAATTCTGTTTATAAGTATAATATTTTTTCAGTTTCCAACACAACGTTAAAGAGTCATTGTCTATGTGTGTGTGTGTTTTTTTTTTTTTTTTTTGTTAAGTTGCACTTGGCAACCCTTAAATGCTGAACTCACGGGTTCCTGCCTCGTGACTTTGACTCGTGCATTTCAAAAGGATATTAATTTCCCAAAGGTGTTGTTTTTTCGTTTGTTTATTTGTTAAAAATAAAATGAATTTTATTTGTTTACATTGAAAAAAAAAAGAAGAAAATTACACAAAGAATCATTGACATACGTGGGTGGTGGCGGTGATATACTTTTAATTTCTAGGAGCAAAATGTATTCTTGTAATAAACAATTGTTCTAATAATAGATAAAAAGAGAAGTAGGAGACAATTTTCAATTGAATTTAGTTTTATTGTTGTTAAGTTTAAAAAATATCTTTCAGAAAATTTTCTATAAAAAGAAAATTTAAACGAATATCTATATCTATCTATAAAAATAGCTATCTGAACTGCTTTGGACAATTTTTGATAGGACCAATCGGTGAAAAGTTACCCTCATTTGAATAAAACCCTGTATGAGCAAAATGTCCAACTTTGACCCACTCTAAGTCCGGCAGTTCTGGACCCAAAGCACTGTCTGGCCTACTATCCAATAGTACTAATCTTGGTGCAAATTTCGTCAACTACTGTGCCATCCATGTGAACAGTTGTGTAATAAATTGTCGGACTAGATTTTAGGGGCGTGGTACCTCCCATACAAATTCAAAAATTCGTTTATCTAGGAAACTTTTGGAGAATCTTTAATTTTTGTACGAAGAACTTGAACATTCGGGAGAAAAATGGGCGATCTTTTTTTAGGGAGGACTGGCACCTCCTCTATGAATTAAGTACAAAAAGTCGTATATCTGAGAAATTATTAGAACTAGAATCCCCAATTCTGCACGAAGAACTGTGAACATTTGAGTAATAAATTGGCGGACTTTTGAGTAATAAATTGGCGGACTTTTGAGTAATAAATTGGCGGACTTTTGATAGGGGTTTGGCACCTCTCTTATGAATTAAATATATAAATTCGTATATCTGGGAAACTGCTAGAATCTTCAAAATTCGTAAAGTGGGTTTTTTTTATTTATACTGACTTTAGGGTGGCAATGCACACTGGGTATTGCTAGTTTTCTATAAAAAGAAAATTATCGGAACATTTTCTATAAAAAAATGTATCCGAAATTATTCTATAAAAAGAAAATTTATCCGAAATTATTCTATAAAAAGAAAATTTATTCGAAATTATTCTATAAAAAGAAAATTTATCTGAAATTATTCTATAAAAAGAAAATTTATCCGAAATTATTCTATAAAAAGAAAATTTATCCGAAATTATTCTATAAAAAGAAAATTTATCTGAAAATTTTCTATAAAAAGAAATTTTTTCCGAAAATTTTCTATAAAATGAAAATGTATCCGAAATTTTTCTATAAAAAGAACATTTTTCCGAAATTTTTCTATAAACAGAAATTTTTTCCGAAAATTTTCTATAAAAAGAAAATTAATGCGAAAATTTTCTGTAAATAGAAAGTTTATGCGAAAATTTTCTATAAAAAGAAAATTTTGTCCGATATTTTTCTATAAAACGAACATTTTTCAAAAAATGTTCAGAAAATTTTCTATAAAAAGAAACATTTTCAGAAAATTTTCTATAAAAAGAAAAATTTTCAGAAAATTTTCTATAAAAAGAAAATTTTTCAGAAAATTTTCTATAAAAAGAACATTTTTCAGAAAATTTCTATAAAAAGAAAATTTTTCCGAGAATTTTCTATAAAAAGAAAATTTTGCCGAGAATTTTCTATAAAAAGAAATTTTTTCCGAGAATTTTCTATAAAAAGAAAATTTTTTCGAACATTTCTGTCTGTTGAAAACACGATAGAGTCCAAACGGAATGAGCAAATAATCTCTATAAATAATGTTTGTTTGGTATTGAAAATGGGCGATATCGGTGCACGTTTTCGGATAACCCCCATACAAGTGGACCCCCGAAAAACAGACTTAACGGGCATATATGTTTTAAAACTGTTAGTATAGCGACGAAATTCAACATAAATAAATTTCATATAAGTCAAAATCTTCCTACCAAATTTTATGAGGATTAGTCCATAATTGAGCCTACCCCCATATAAGATTCCCTTCAGAAATTAACGCTCATTACTGGCTTAAAAATACTAGTATAGCGATGAAATTTGACATAAGAAAGTGTTTTACTAGCCAAAATCTCTCTACCACATTTTATGTGGATCGGTCCATAACTCACCCTACCCCCACATAAGGTCCCCATCAGAAAATTACTTTAACGCTCATTACTGGCTTAAAAATACGAGTATAACGATGGAATTTGCCATAACTAAAACACTTTCAATCCAAAACCTTTCTACAAAATTTTATGTGTATCGGTCCATAATTGACCCTTCCCCCCTATTTGGTCCTCTTCAGAAAATGACGTTAACACTCATTACTGGATTCAAAATACGAGTATAGCGATGAAATTTTATATAAGTAAGACTCTTACGAGCCAAAATCTCTCTACAACATTTTATGTGGATCGATCCATAATTCACCCTACCCCCCATATAAGGTCCCCTTCAGAAAATCACTTCAACGCTCAATACTGGCTTAAAACTACAAGTATAGCGATGATATTCGACTGAAGTAAGTTCCTTGCGAACCAAAATCTTTTAACCAAATTATTTGTGGGTCGGATATAAACCAAAATTGGTATAAAAAAAATTATGAAAAACGGTCAGTTAATTTGAGGAGTGATCCTTTTATGGCATACGGTTTGATGATGGGTATATAAGATTCGCCACAGCCGAATATAACACTCTGACTTGTTTTTAGTTTAAAGTTTATTATACCCTACACCCCTTTAGTGGGGAGGGTATATTGGGTTTGTGCTGATGTTTGTAACGCACAATAATATTGGTCCTATACCCACCTTAAAATATACCAATCGGCTTAGAATAATTTTCTGAATCGATTTAGGTATGTTTGTCAGTCTGTCCGTCCATGTAAATCTTGTAATCAAACTACAGGTCGCAATTTTGAAGATAATTCAATGAAATTTGGTACATGATATTCTATTGTCGTAGGACGAAGCCTATTGAAAATGGTTACGATCGGTCCATTATTTCACCTAGCCCCCATACAACTGAACCCTTGAATAGGGCTTGTAAACATTGTAATCAAACTACAGGTAGCAAATTTGAAGATAATTCAATGAAATTTGGCACACGATCTTCTATGGTACCAGAGACGAAGCCTATTGAAAATGGTTAACATCGGTCCATTATTTCACCTAGCCCCCATACAACTGAACCTGACTAATAGGGATTTTAAGTTCATAATTATGTTTAATATACTCGTATCTCGACAAAAAGCTGCAAAACCAAGTTCTATACTAGCCTTGATGACCCTCATGAATTTTTTTAATTATAGGGTCTAATTTGACCATAGCCCCTATTCAAAGCCCCCTTAAGTGTCCACAATTTTATTCAACAATAAATGGCTTAAGTATATCTGAGGTAAAGTACAATTCAACTTAAATGCTTTATTATGAAAACTAAATCACATTTTTTTTTGTAACAGGTGTAGGGTATTATAGGGTCGGCCTCTCCCAACTATAATTTCATACTTGTTTTTTATTCCTAAATGTACATATTTGTGAATAGAAGTGCCCGCCATTAAAGTGTTCTATTTTATGGCCCATATACTCTTGAGTTAATCATTAAAAATTAACATTTATTACCAAAAAAATCACTTCCTATTAAATAAATTTTATGACCTTAACGACAATTTTAACTTCAGAAAAACTTTATTTTCGTGCTAAAGAAAACTTTAACTGTAACATAAATAGTATGCGTTAAAAAGGAAACATATAAAATTAGGTCCCTTTCTTTAGCATATTTAATAATCCTATTCATTCTAGTACAATGTAGCCACTTAAATGCTCTTTTCAAAAAAACATCAATAAACGAGACAAATTTCT
Organism: Lucilia sericata; assembly: GCF_015586225.1. NCBI lineage: Eukaryota > Metazoa > Arthropoda > Insecta > Diptera > Calliphoridae > Lucilia > Lucilia sericata. The sequence continues at coordinate 12,946 of NW_023995108.1, read as the reverse complement.
CTTTGTCACAGTTCATAAATTTAAAGAAACATTTTTAAATTTTTCTTAAACTAAACAATACAAGTAATTTTTATGGACTTTTTTTTATACATATAGAGATGTTGTTGATAATATGGATGATGATTTCTGTATATATAGATTTTATTATGAGCATCTCTGGACTCTAAAACCATTTTTAATTTTCTTCTATTTGCTTTTCACCACTATTACGTTTATTATGATTTTCATTTTCATTTTGATTATGATTATAAAATCAAAGCAGACTTTAATATACCACATTCTTGTTGTTTTTCTATATTTTTTATGTTTTTTTTTTTAAATTCTTTTAGTCATGATGTGACCAGCGTTATTGTGTGGTCAAACTGAAAAGTCATAAATTTTTACTAAATGAACAAAAAAAAAAGTTTAAGTCACAAAAGAAAACTGTGCAACAGCAACAATAAAAAAGTTAAACTATAGAGGGGGAAGTATAAGGTTATACTAGCATGTACTAAAGTTAAGCTGGCTAGAAAACAACAATCGAAAATTTAACAAAAAGGAAACAAAAAATAATAAAGTACTACGTGCAGCAAGTAAGGAAAAAAAAATTAATATTTAAAAGATGATGCACAGTAATGAGATTTGTAAAAGTTTTTTTTTTATCCGAAAATTTTCTATAAAAAGAAAATTTATCCGAAAATTTTATGTAAAAAGAAAATTTATCCGAAAATTTTATATAAAAAATTTATCCGAAAAATTTCTATAAAAATAAAATTTTTCCGAAAAGTTTCTGTAAATATTGAAAATGAGCGATATCGGTCCTCGATTTCACATAGCCCCAATACAAGTGGCCCCCCTGAATACGGTGTAAAAAGTCACCTGTAAAAGTCACCTACTCCCCATAGAAGGTCCCTTTCATAAAACGACTTAAACACTCATAACTTTCTTAATAATATCAGTATGGTGGCAAAATTCTATACAGACGAATTTTATATAAACAAAAATCTCCCTACAAAATGTTATAAGGATCGGCCCTACTCCCCGTATAAGGTCTCTTTCAGATTATGAATAACTGGCTTAATAATAGCAGCATAGTGACGAAATTCGACACAAACAAGTTTAATAATAACAACAATCTCTTTACCAAATTCTATAAGGATCGGCTCATAATTGATCCTACCCTCCCCTTTTAGAAAATGACTTTAACTATCACAACTGGCTAAAAATACAAGTTTCGACACAAAACAGTTTTATAGAACCCAAAATTTCACTACCAAATTTTGTGTGGAACGGACTATTATTGTACCTATATAAAAGGTCAACATCAGAAAATTACTTTTACCTTATAACTGATTTAATAATAGTAGTATCGAAAATCGACATAAACAAGTTCTATAGGACAAAATTTATGAGAATCGGTCTATAATTGACTCTATCTTTCTTATAAATTTTGTAGAGATCGGTCCATAATTGAACACAGCTAATATTGATTGTTCTATTGTGAAAATCACTCTGAGCTTTTTGGTGGCTTAGTGAGATGCGAGTGGAATATGTATCAAAATAAATGTTTTGTAACTAAAGACAAAGGCTTTTAAATATCATGCTGATCGGAAGACATCGATTTCAAAAGTTGGAAGACTTGACATGAAATCACACATATACGTTGATTTAAATTGATCAAAAATTTAGAATCGTAAATTGTAACCAAATAGAAAAAATATCTTTAGAAAATTGATAGTAAATTTTGTTAAAAAAAATATCACTAATGAACGTGTGTTTATGTGTTTGGTTAGAACAAAATAGGCGGAATGGCTATAGGGGGCGTGGTACCTTCCATATTAAGAAAATATTAAATCAGTATACGTGAAAAAAATATAACAGTTAGAGTGTTCAATTTTTGTAGTAGTGTCAATATAATTATTTAGAACAAAAAGTGGGCGGATAAGCAACAGGGGCGTGGCACCTCCCATATGAATTAAATACAAAAATTCGTTTATCTGGGAAACTAATAGAACTAGATTCTTTAAAATTTCTACAAACATTTTAGGAAACATGGTGGACTTTCATTAGAGGGGGAGGGGTGTTGTTTGGAACTTGCGTGGTTTCCCCATATGGGAAAGAAGAGATAAAATGGGCGGACTGGGTTACATGGGTTACATTGAAATCTTAATTAACGTTTTGAAAACTTGACAAACTTGCGTGGTATCTCCCATATGTAAAAAATTATATATTTTTCTGGAAAACTATTATAGTTAGAATCTTAAAAATCGTTAAGTAGGTTTTTTTATTTACATTGTTTTTAGGGTAGCAAAGTACAGCTAGTTATGATATAAAACACAAAAATCGATTAAAAATTGTAAAAGTTATTACAATCTTCAAAATTTTCAAAAAAAATTACAAATTTTGGGAAATATTCCAATAAAGTTACGTCATTCCATTAAATATATTCATATTAAATTAAATGTGAGTTTAATTTAATATGAATATACGGTTTACACTATCTTCATTAGATAGTGTAAACCGTATTTGAGTTACGGTCATAAATGGAAAACCCTTCAGACGGCAGTTTAAAAAAAAAAACAGTTAAAAAAGTTAAAAGTTTAACAATTTTGTTAAGCAAATTTTAAAATTTTGAAAAAATTTCCGTGCGACTTATGGACAGTGAAGAAGGGAATAAACTAGTAAAGAAATTAGGTCGATAGCTCCCACAGCTTAGAGGTACTTGCGATTTGAATTTTGAGGATTTCGGAGAAAACTAATTTTTATTAAAATTTTTGAAAATTAGCCTCAATTCTTTACATTTTATATAAAACCTTTTCAGATTATAAAATTCCAGATAATAATGAACATATATCTGAAGTTTTTGTAAAATCGAATAATATTAACCGATAAACTGTGGAGGTCAAACTCAAGCCATGCAATATAGGGAATTTTTCTTGAAACCATAATGAAATACATATTATTATGTATTCAACCGATTCAAATGAAACTTAGTAAAAATATGTAATGGAAAACCGTGTTTACAATGAATTATTAACCCTTAAACGTAAATATATTTTTATCTTCTGTATATAAAAAGAAGCGTTACTGACTTACTCATTCATCATCGCACAACCCAAACGGATGAACCTAGAATCATGAAATTTTGACAGTAGAAGTGTCTTTGGAAATTTGTACATTTAGGGGTAAAAAAGGGAAATTTGGGTAAAACTGGTTTCCTTAATTATCTGGTTTCCTTAATTATCGTATTAGTGAAACATTTTAAATGCACCTGTATCTACTCTTAAAATAAGCAGATGGGTGTCTGGTACTTTTTTGAATTTCGTAAGGGGTGAAAATGTGTGACAAAAGTGATTTTGGTACCTTTTTTGTCCCTTTATAACTTTTTAACTAATAAACATAATCAAATTTTTGTAAATATTTTGAATATATCTTTCAAAATTATGAGACACCTATTTCGTAGTTTTTTAAAATTCAGTCCTTTAAAAGGGAGAAAACTGTACTTTTGGTACTTTTTTAACACATTAGGAAAACTTTTTCGATTTATTGAAGTGTTCCTATTAAACTACTGACTAACTCTGTTATATTTATTGAAACAAAATTTTTGCTATTTCACTAGGGTAAAAGTACCAAAAAGGGGATAAAAAACGCGAAATTTAATTTTATTCAAACTCATTGAGCCAATTTTTATAAAATTTCAAAAAGTAGTTTATTTACTGCCACAAAATGAGTTGTTGGTATATTATTTTGGAATTCGAGTAAATTTTTTGGTACTTTTTAAAAGCACAATTTTTCTGGAACAAATGAATGCAGATGTGAATCGTTTGAGTTTTATCTGTGATATATAGATTTAAATACGGAACATTTTGTAAACTTAATTCTCGAAAAAGTATATTTCTAAGCGAAAAGGGTAAAAATTGTACTCTTTTTATTAGTACTTTCCACTAAGGTAGAATTTATTCCACTTTTGGTACTTTTTCTTTCTTAAAATAATATTCTTTGTATGTTCCATGGTATGAATTCAGAACACCCTCCTTGAATGACATTCTTTAAGAGAGAACTTTTTAGTACTTTTTATCTCAAAAATGGTACTTTTTGAATTTTCTATCATTTTTAACATAGAAGATAAATTTTAACATACATGGTCTTGACTGAATAAGTGGGAACTCTTTGGTACTTCTCCATTCTTCAAATAGTACCTTTCGGATTCTCTATAATGGTTAAATGGAACACATGACACACGGTTCTTATTAAATGAGAATTTATTGAGAGAGATTTTTGTACTTTTTCGTTTTTCCGATGGTATGTTTTGATATTTTTACGATATTGAACATAGAAATATAAAATTTAAAATGAACGGACCTTAGTGAATGAGAATCTACTGAAAGGGAATTTTGGTACTTTTTCATTTATCAAATTATATTTTTTGAATTGTCTATAATATTGAACACAGAAACATAAAACTTTTGATTAAATGAGAATCTATTAGAGGTATTTTATAGCACTTTTTTTTCTAATAATTAGAAAACTGATCGTCAAAGTAAACTGATCATTCAAGGTTATATTAATGTGGTAGCCGCCTCAAGCATAGCTCACTTGAGGTCTCACAATTCCTATAAAGAGAAAATTGATCGCAGTTTTTTTTATTAAACTGATCACTGATCTTCCATAAGTAGAACAAAAATCTAGTAAATTTCTATAGACAAAAATTTTATTGCAGAATTACTTCAAATTTCTTTAAATGGAATATTGATCGCAATTTTTTGGAAATAAAAAAGTGATAATTTCTATAAATATTAAACTCAATTGAAAATGTTCTCTAAAGAGAATATTATATGTACTATATTTTATTCTCTGTACACTCTTTAGTGTTGCATGCAATAGTAGTTTTTTAAGTGTGTATGAATTTCACTTCTGTTCCTTTGGTTTTTATTTTGACAAAACCAACTTGACTTTTAAGGTATTTGTTGTTGTTGTTGCGGGTGTTTTTATGTTTAGTAGCAGCAAGTGAGTGGTTTGGATATTCTTTAAACATGTTTCACACATTTTATTTTTATTTTCTTTGTTTTTTTTATAGTTTTTGTCTTCATTTCCTCCATTTATCCTATTTCACTAGATGATGTGTGCTTTTCTTTTTAGTTTTTTTTTTCTATTTTTTTGGTAAGTGTTATATAGTTAAGAGCGTATTTGTGTGGGTTTCTTTTACAAGTGTGAATCCGTGTGGTGTCTGTCTGTTCGTCTTGCATGTATTTCTACTATAGTTATTCTTACTTTTATTTTACTTGACTCTTTTACTAACAGATTTTATGACTTTGGTCGCTTAAGTTACGCTTTATGCGTCTTATGTTAGTTAAATGTTATAGCGTATTCTTAGTTGGTTTTTCCTTATTTTTTGTTGTTGTTGTTGTTTCTTTTTTTCTTTGTAAAATATCTTGTCTTCTTATGTGTATAAAATACAATTATTATAATACAGATATATAAAGATATCCGGATAAAAATACATAACTATTAGGGTGTATTATTTATGGGATAAATTATTATAGAAAATTTTCGATAAAATTATCAGTTGTCTGTTTTTGAGAAATCTGCGATCTATTTTCTATTTATAGGTAATATGCGATCATCTATATATATATGTATATATAAAAGAGTAGCGTTACTGACTGACTGATTCATCATCGCACAGCCCTAACGGCTTAACCTAGAATCATGAAATTTTGACAGTGGATGTGTTTTTGGTTATGTAGATCCACTAAAGAGGGATTTTTGGAAATTTGTAAAAAAAGGGAAAAAACGGGTAAAACAGGTTTTCTTAATTATCTTATCTAATATTAGTGTTACAAAAACATTTTTAAATGCACCTGTATCTACTCTTAAAATAAGCAGATGGGTGTCTGGTACTTTTTTGAAATTCGTACTTTTAAGTGGTGAAAATGTGTAACAAAGGTAATTTTGGTACCTTTTTTGGCCCTTTATAACTTTTTAACTAATAAACAAAATAACATTTCTGTAAATATTTTGAATATATCTCCCAAAACTAGGAGACACCTGTTTCATATTTTTTTAAAATTCAGTCCTTTTTGGACATAAAAGGGAGAAAACTGTATTTTTGGTATTTTTTTAGCACCTTAAGAAAACTTTTTCAATTTATTGACGTTTACCTATGCGTTTTAACGAAGTTATAGACGATTTAATGTTTTTGACCAAAAAATCGATTTTGAGTGGAAATATGGGTGATCAAAAAATAAGCTTTAAACACGTTTTAACGAAGTTATAGCCGATTTAATGTTTTAGACCAAAAAATCGATTTTTAAGTTTAAATATGGGTGATCACAAAATAAGCTTGTTTTTCGATTTAAATGCGTTTTAACGAAGTTATAGCCGATTTAATGTTTTTGACCAAAAAATCGATTTTTGTGTGGAAATATGGGTGACCACAAAATAAGCTTGATATTCGATTTAAATGCGTTTTAACGAAGTTATAGCCGATTTATGGGTGATCAAAAAATAAGCTTTAAACGCGTTTTCCACACAAAAAATCGATTTTTGTGTGGAAATATGGGTGATCGCAAAATAAGCTTGTTTTTCGATTTAACTGCATTTTTACGAAGTTATAGCCGATTTAATTTTTTGACCAAAAAATCGATTTTTGAGTGGAAATATGAGTGATCACAAAATAAGCTTGTTTTACGATTTAAATTCGATTTAACGAAGTTATAGCCGATTTTATGTTTTTAAACAAAAAATCGATGTTTGTGTGGAAATATGGGTGATCGCAAAATAAGCCTGTTTTTCGATTTCAATGCGATTTAACGAAGTTATAGCCGATTTTATGTTTTTGCCCAAAAAATCGATTTTTGAGTGGAAATATGGGTGATTACAAAATAAGCTCGTTTTTCGATTTAAATGCGTTTTAACGAAGTTATAGCCGATTTTTTGTTTTTGCCCAAAAAATCAATTTCAATGCGATTTAACGAAGTTATAGCCGATTTTATGTTTTTGCCCAAAAAGTCGATTTTTGTGTGGAAATATGGGTGATTACAAAATAAGCTTGTTTTTCGATTTCAATGCGTTTTAACGAAGTTATAGCCGATTTTATGTTTTTGCCCAAAAAATCGTTTTTTGTTTGGAAATATTGGTGATTACAAAATAAGCTTGTTTTTCGATTTAAATGCGTTTTAACGAAGTTATAGCCGATTTAATATTTTTGCCCAAAAAATCGATTTTTGTGTGGAAATATGGGTGATCACAAAATAAGCTTGTTTTTCGATTTAAATGCGTTTAATTTAATATTTTTGCCCAAAAAATCGATTTTTGTGTGGAAATATGGGTGATCAAAAAATAAGCTTGTTTTTCAATTTAAATGCCTTTTAACGAAGTTATAGCCGATTTAATATTTTTGCCCAAAAATCGGTTTTTGTGTGGAAATATGGGTGATCACAAAATAAGCTTGTTTTTCGATTTAGTTGCGTTTTAACGAAGTTATGGCCAATTTCATGTTTTACACCAAAAAAAGTAATTTTTGTGTGGAAATATGGGTGACCACAAAATAAACTTGTTTTCCGATTTAACTGAGCCAATTTTTATAAAATTTGAAAAAGTAGTTTATTTACTCACACAAAATAAACTATTAGTATATTAGTTTGGAATTCGAATACTAAGGCCTACATAGGATCAAATTCGAGTAAATTGTTTGGTACTTTTTGAAAGCACAATTTTTCTGAAACAAAAGAATGCAGATTTGAATGGTTTGAGTTTTATCTGTGATATATAGATTTAAATACGGAACATTTTGTAAACTTAAATCTCTAAAAATTATATTTCTAAGCGAAATTTAATTTTCTAAGGTAGAATTTATTCCACTTTTGGTACTTTTTCTTTCTTCAAATGATACTCTTTGTATGTTCTATAATATGAATTCAAAACACATGATTATTAAACATACACTGTCCTTATTGAATAAGATTCTTTAAGAGAGAACTTTTTAGTACTTTTTATCTCACAAGTGGTACTTTTTGAATTGTCTAACATATTCAACCTAGGAACATAAATTTTAACATACGTGGTCTTGACTGAATAATATTCTGTAAGTGGGAACTCTTTAGTACTTTTCCATTTTTCAAATGGTAACTTTTGAATTCTCTATAATGGTTAACCGGAACACATGACGCACGGTCCTTATTAAATGAGAATTTATTGAGAATGATTTTTGTACTTTTTTTGCTTTTCCGATTATACTTTTTGATATTTTTACGATATTGATTATAGAAATATAAAATTTAGGGACCTTAGTGAATGAGAATCTACTGAAAGGGACTTTTATTACTTTTTCATTCATCAAATTATATTTTTTGAATTGTCTATAATATTGAACACAGAAACAAAAAACTTTTGATTAAATGAGAATCTATAAGAGGTATTTTATAGTACTTTTTTTCAAATAGTACTTTCGAAATTTTCTGTAATGTGGAAGCTAAACTAATGAACTAAAAATACAAGCTTCTTACTGAATGCGAATTTATTCACGTGATATTGAACGTAAAAAACTGAAACATTAAAACAATTTTTAATCAATTTTAATTTTAAAATTTTGTATGTATTTAATTTTGGTTAGGGTAGCGAAGCACCCAGGGTATGCTAGTTATATATAAAATTTACGATCAATTTACAATTTATAAAAAATGTGCGATCAATTGAAATTCTGCGATAAGTTATCTTTTTAGAGAAAAACTGCGATCAGTTTTCTTTTTAGAGAAAACTGCGATCAGTTTTCCATTTATGGAAAATCTGTCAACAACTCTCTATTTGTAGAAAATCTCTATTTATTTATAGAAAGTTAGCCATCATTTTTCTATTTATATACAATCTGTGATCAATATATTTATAGAAAATCTCCGATCTGCGATTAATTTACAATTTAAAGAAAATCTGCGATCAATTTTCTATTTATTGAAATTCTGTGATAGGTTTTCTTTTTATAGAAAAACTGCCATCAATTATATGTTTGTGGAAAATCTGCGTTCAATTTTCTTTGTGTAGAAAATGTATGACCAATTATCTATTTTTAGAAAATCCACGATCAATTTTCAGTTTAGCGAAAATCTATGAACAACTCTCTTTTTGTAGAAAATCTCTTTTTTATTATAGGTAATTAGCGATCAATTTTATATAAATAGAGAATCTGTGATCACTCAATTTTCAGTTCAGAGATAATCTGTGATCAATTTTCTTTTTGTTAGAAAATCTATGATCAATTATCTATTTATTTGAAAACAGCGATCAGTTTTCTATTTACAATGAATCTGCGATCAATCTATTTATAGAAAATCTGCGATCTGTTTATAGAAAAGATGTGATCAAGTTCCCTTTTGTAGAAAATGTGCGATCAATTTACAATTTAAAGAAAATCTGCGATCAATTTTATATTTACAAAAAATTTGCGATCAATTTTTTATTAATTGAAATTCTGTGAGGGGTTATCTTTTTATAGAAAATTGCGATCAATTATCTGTTTATGGAAAATCTACGATCAATTTTCTTTTTATTGAAAATGTATGACCAATTATCTATTTTTACGATCAATTTTTAGTTTATGGAATATCTGTGAACAACTCTCTTTTTGTAGAAAATCTCTTTTTAATTATAGGTAATTTGCGATCAATTTTATATTTATAGAGAATCTGTGATCACTCTATTTATAGAAAATATGCGATCAGTATATCGAAATCTGCGATCAATTTACAGATAATCTGTAATCTATTTCCTTTTTGTGGAAAATGAGCGATAAATTATCTATTGATATAAAATCTGCGATCAATTCACAGTTTATGGAAAATCTGCGATCAGTGTTCCATTATAGATGTCGCTTATATTACGAATTGAAATTGTAGTATAATTTGGTACTATTATTGAAATACCCTTTATAATTTCTGAAAGATTATATGTACTCGTCTGTCTGTCTGTATGTATGTTGGCATAAGTATTATATTTGTCCTTTTGCTCTAACGATAAAAGTCATCGTTAGTTTTTCTTTTGTATATTTCTTTGTTTTTTTTTATAAGCAATTTTATTTTCTTTTTTCGGTTGTTGTTAGTGTTCTTTATAACACATACATGCATACTTACTCACACATCTATACAAAAGTGCATTTAGTTAACTTCCCACTATTCGAAGGATATACAAAGATTCTCACACACATAATAATACATAAACTTATACAAACACTAGCATACATCTTATAGTTTCGTTATTTCCGCTTCATTTTTTGTAAATTTATTATATTAATTCAGTCGTTTTTCTTTCTTTTGCTCTTATTCTTTTTGTTCCCTTTTTATTAGAGTGTATGCGTGAGTTCTTTGCCGTCTTCTGTTCGTTTTATTTTTAAATTGCACTAAAAAAACCAACCATGTTAAGAAGACTTTTTATGAAATCCTTTGAAAATATGGCTTAAAAAAAATCAAAGTTTATATGATTGTAAGCAGTTAAGATAAGAGTGTGTATATATTCGTTCGTACACAATTTCAGTTTTTTAATCTCATGAATTGTTACAAATATGTATTTGGCTTGTAGTTCCTTTATCCATATCTTTAGCATGCTTAACACTTGTTATAATAAATTTTAAAATAGAAAGAACACGATTTTGTTCTGGAGAATAAAAAAGATCATTAGATTTTAAAATTAGTGTAATGCAAAGTGGAAGATTTTGAAAATAGAGCTATAAATAACCGATTTCAATGAGATTCGCTACATGCATTCTTTGCATACATACATACATATGGGCAATTTCATGTCGATTTATTGCACGATTATTTGCACCAGGGTTAGTACCATTGGCCTGATACAAATTTTCAGCTCTATCGATCAAATATAGCCGGACCAAAATGTCCAACTTTGACTCCCTCTAAGTCCGGCAGTTCGGAGCTGAATTTGTGTCTGGCCTGTTATCTAATAGAAATAACGTTAGTGCAAATTTCGTCCAAATCGGATGACATCGATTTTGACACGAAATGGCCCATATGTATATACGAAATTTAAGGTTCTTCAAAATTTTAAAACTCGCTACGGTTGAGGTTTTATCGAGGTTTAAAATGACATTAGTCAGTTGGTTGATTGGTTGGTTAGCTAGTGAGTTAGTTAGTTCGTTAGTTCGTTAGTTAGTTAGTTAGTTTGTTAGTTAGTTAGTTAGTTAGGTAGTTAGTTAGTTAGTTATTTAGTTAGTTAGTTAGTTAGTTAGTTAGTTAGTTAGTTAGTTAGTTAGTTAGTTAGTTAGTTAGTTAGTTAGTTAGTTAGTTAGTTAGTTAGTAGTTAGTTAGTTAGTTAGTTAGTTAGTTAGTAGTTAGTTAGTTAGTTAGTTAGTTAGTTAGTTAAGTTAGTTAGTTAGTTAGTTAGTTAGTTAGTTAGTTAGTTAGTTAGTAGTTAGTTAGTTAGTTAGTTAGTTAGTTAGTTAGTTAGTAGTTAGTTAGTTAGTTAGTAGTTAGTTAGTTAGTTAGTTAGTAGTTAGTTAGTTAGTTAGTTAGTTAGTTAGTTAGTAGTTAGTTAGTTAGTTAGTTAGTTAGTAGTAGTTAGTTAGTTAGTTAGTTAGTTAGTTAGTTAGTTAGTAGTTAGTTAGTAGTTAGTTAGTTAGTTAGTTAGTTAGTTAGTTAGTTAGTTAGTTAGTAGTTAGTTAGTTAGTTAGTAGTTAGTTAGTAGTTAGTAGTTAGTTAGTTAGTTAGTTAGTTAGTAGTTAGTTAGTTAGTAGTTAGTTAGTTAGTTAGTTAGTAGTTAGTTAGTTAGTTAGTTAGTTAGTTAGTTAGTAGTTAGTTAGTTAGTTAGTTAGTTAGTTAGTTAGTTAGTTAGTTAGTTAGTTAGTTAGTTAGGTAGTTAGTTAGTTAGTTAGTTAGTTAGTTAGTTAGTTAGTTAGTTAGTTAGTTAGTTAGTTAGTTAGTTAGTTAGTTAGTTAGTTAGTTAGTTAGTTAGTTAGTTAGTAGTTAGTTAGTTAGTTAGTTAGTAGTAGTTAGTTAGTTAGTTAGTGTAGTTAGTTAGTTAGTTAGTTAGTTAGTTAGTTAGTTAGTTAGTTAGTTAGTTAGTTAGTTAGTAGTTAGTTAGTTAGTTAGTTAGTTAGTTAGTAGTTAGTTAGTAGTTAGTTAGTTAGTTAGTTAGTTAGTTAGTTAGTTAGTTAGTTAGTTAGTTAGTTAGTAGTTAGTTAGTTAGTTAGTTAGTTAGTTAGTTAGTTAGTTAGTTAGTTAGTAGTTAGTTAGTTAGTTAGTTAGTAGTTAGTTAGTTAGTTAGTTAGTTAGTTAGTTAGTTAGTTAGTTAGTTAGTTAGTTAGTTAGTTAGTTAGTAGTTAGTTAGTTAGTTAGTTAGTTAGTTAGTTAGTTAGTTAGTTAGTTAGTTAGTTAGTTAGTTAGTTAGTTAGTTAGTTAGTTAGTTAGTTAGTTAGTTAGTTAGTTAGTTAGTTAGTTAGTTAGTTAGTTAGTTAGTTAGTTAGTAGTTAGTTAGTTAGTTAGTTAGTAGTTAGTTAGTTAGTTAGTTAGTTAGTTAGTTAGTTAGTTAGTTAGTTAGTTAGTTAGTTAGTTAGTTAGTTAGTTAGTTAGTTAGTTAGTTAGTTAGTTAGTAGTTAGTTAGTTAGTTAGTTAGTTAGTTAGTTAGTTAGTTAGTTAGTTAGTTAGTTAGTTAGTTAGTTAGTTAGTTAGTTAGTTAGTTAGTTAGTTAGTTAGTTAGTTAGTTAGTTAGTTAGTTAGTTAGTTAGTTAGTTAGTTAGTTAGTTAGTTAGTTAGTTAGTTAGTTAGTTAGTTAGTTAGTTAGTTAGTTAGTTAGTTAGTTAGTTAGTAGTTAGTTAGTTAGTTAGTTAGTTAGTAGTTAGTTAGTTAGTAGTTAGTTAGTTAGTTAGTTAGTTAGTTAGTTAGTTAGTTAGTTAGTTAGTTAGTTAGTTAGTTAGTTAGTTAGTTAGTAGTTAGTTAGTTAGTTAGTTAGTTAGTAGTAGTTAGTA